>NC_067400.1:194178519-194484107 GCF_016432865.1 Antechinus flavipes | reverse complement strand
TTCTATTATTTTATCTTTTTTTTTCTGAATTTGAACATTGTTCTGCTTAAGAGTTAAATGTCCAAAATGGCAAAGACCTCTAATGGCCTTGGTCATTTTACATTACAAATGACTTTAATGTCTTAATTTATAGGATTCTTGGACAAGGGATATTTCAATCTATGATAAAATAGTATTATTCAATTCACGGTAAGGTAAAAGTTAATATTTTGTTTAAAATTCTTAATAAATATCAACTGTCATCATTCTTGACTTTTAGATGGAGTTCAGATAAAAATCACTAATCTGCAATTAGTCATTTACATTCAATATTCTATGTAAGTCAATCCTCTGGAGACGCACAGAAAGCACTCAAGGTGCACCTCCAGTAGGAGACAAGATAACAAGATAATGTACTTCATCCTGCTTTCAAGTGGTTTTGATCTTCTTAATCAGATCTCCAAACTTTTATTTATTTTTGCCTTGTGGATTGGAGATTATGGACATTTATATATTTCAAACTTGTTCTGCAGTTTTTATGAATTAATTTCTTGTCCAAATTATTTTGGGCAAAACTTCAATCTGTGAAAATGGTTTGGTTCCAGTATTGTTGATACGTCATATTCTTCAAGATAAATTAAAGTGTTGGGTCTTAGAAATTGATAGTACATCAAAATATAGTGAGGTAGTTTTTTTGTTTTTGTTTTTGTTTTGGGTATGTGTGAGTGTTTGTGGTTGTTGTTTTTTAATATAATGCTAGCAACTGTCATGTGTTGCTTCATAGGTATTCTGAAATAATACGTTGCTTTATCTTCACAGTTCTTTGCATAATCTATGTTAATTATTAAATTTATCTCCTTACATATAATCTTTCTGTATGTTTTGATGGTAGTGCTTTGGTCCTGAATTGTCACCATAAATCTCTCCTTCACAAACACATTTTCCACAATTCATGTGGAGCATTTTTTATTCCACCCATGGGTTTTTGTCATTTTGTGTTTGTCCTCTAGGGTAAGTTATTTTTGTATTTCAATCTTTTTGACAGTCTGGTAATGCTTATAGAACCTTATCAGAATAATGCTGTTTCCTACATTGATAAATGAAAAAAATATTATATTTCAGATAGAAGTCAATGAAAATAACAATGTATCTTTTTTCCTTTCAACTTCACAGACTCCTTCAACTGTCCAAAGTCTTCAGATTAAGAACTCTAATCCAAACTTAGGAGTATGATAGAGCCAGAATTTTAGTGTAAGTACACCCCAGAAATCATCCAACACAACAAATTTGTGACTCAATTTACTGTTTTACTGATTATCTAGACTTAAAATCATTGGAGAAAATATTAACAATGCAGATTAAATATAAATGCGTGCTGTGCATACTTTGCCCCACTTTCTACAACCAATTGTTAAATATTTACTAGAACATTCCTGCTAGATTACACTCAGCAAAACCAATGGCACATACCTGTTATCCACTCTCACCACTGCTCAGTGAAGTGATACTTATTTATTCCAAAAGAAATTTAGTAGTTAGTTTATTTTGATTGCCTGTGTTCTAAAAATATCTATAAATTCTCTTCTTTCCCTTTGACATGAAAATGTAAATCTTTCTGTGGGTGCCTTAGAGTGATGATAATTGTGCCTTTTCTTTCATGTGATTCAGATAGAAGCAGTCCTGGAACAGGTTGTTAACCTGATATAGAGATACCTGACTCTTCCAATTCATTTTGGTGTACATGCAACTTGCAATCTTAGTGAGGTATCCTAGGCATTTTGATGTCATATGTGGTTTGTGCAGTGTCACGGTGGCAGTAAATGTCAGAGATGGAACTTGAATCAATTATTCTTGGTTTTGAGATCAACTTTCTATCTTCTATGTTACATGGCCTCTCCTACTACTATTCCATTTTAGTAAATTATAAAGAGGCTATTACACAAGTGCATGAAATAACTGGCTATTGACAAAAACCTTGGTATAATTTCAATAGCAGATAGAACAAACATGGATGAAATATTTCTCATCCTGTTCCCACAATTTTGATGTGATCCAGCCATGTAGTAGATTGGAGGTAATGAGTATTAGGGATGGCAGTATCTATTAAAAATGACATACTTATATTTACATAAATCCATGTGACATATGAACAATGATAATGACAATGAAAATGGTGAAAATTTCTCATGTCTCTATTCCACTAATGTTGAATAGACTAATATGCAAATAAGTAAAATGACTATGTGTGTGTGTGTGTTTTGTGCTGTTTTGATAATTGAACAAAAGAGTACTTATTCTGGATAGTCCCAGGTGGTGGTGCTGATGGTGGTGATGGTAGTGATGGTTGTATTGAGATGTAGCCTTGGTATAATAGATAGAAAATTAGTGTTAGTGATAGGAAGACCTAAATTCAAGTCCCACTTGTACATTGGTTGTTTGACCCTGAAAAATTATTTTAACCTCTCCAAGAAAATTTTTACAAGTTTAAGTTTCAAAGAAAATGTTACATTGGCAGAGGGAATTTCTTCATCTGGGAATTCCCTGTACCACTGAATAAATAGGTCCAATTTTTTCTTTCTATTATTTTGTACATATTTGAAAACAAAGTTTTATAAGGAAGAAAGCACTAGTAATCAGGCACTATCAGAGAAGACTTCATGGAAGAGATAGCATGGGCTGATCTTTGAAAGAAAATAAGAATTCAGAAAATCATAGAAGAGAATTGAATACATGTCAGGCATGAGAGAGGGTAAGAGGGAACATCGCCCAAGGCACGGAAGGAGACAGTATGTCTTTATAATAACAAAATTAATTGCTCAAACAAATTCCAATAATCTATTGACAATTTTTTAAAATGTTTTGATTAAATTCACTATTTTGATGCCAAGGAGATTAAAGGAAAACAGACTTTATGATACCCACTGAATTAATTTCCATATTCCCACTAGATCTTGGTCCTGTGCCTTTTTAAATATTTTATAGCATCTGTAACTTATAAGTTGGGACAAAAGAACAAAATGCAGCATCCAAATGCAACTTTGGAGGTTTTGGATTTCCTTGTGGAAATCTGGAAAATATTGTTTTTCAATATTTAGTGAACTCCCTTTCGATCGACAGTATATCATGCTCAGAGACCATAAATGAAAGAAATTAAGTATAAAATCCACAAATGGCAACACACAAAAACACTCAAAGAAGATTTTGGGTGGCCCAAGCAGACATCTCAATTAAAACCAAATGTTTCAGAAGCTATCCAAGTAATGAAATATACCTATGAAAATTAGTGAGCAATCTTGATACTGACCAGTCCAATTCAATTTGAACAGCTCAAAAGAATATGAATCTGCAAGGTCTTTTTACACACCTTTCCTACTATGACATGGAGCTAAAGGAATGTAACTTGATCACTTGTTGACTGTGCAGGAGAATGGATCTTTTTCATATATGACTTAGAATAAATAGCCAGTGAGTTCTCACCCAGTTTTGAAACTGTAATTATGTAAATGTATATAGAAGTAGCTAGAAACATCCATGCTGATTTCCCAAGTAATTGAAATTGATCCAAATGTGTGACATCCTGATTGCTTTGCCTATTATCTTATTGATTATTTTATGGTGTGAAGCAATTTTTTGAACATTATTTAAAAATTATATAGCTGTCACAGAGAATTCAGAGAACTGTTCTCACAGTTTGAGTGTATGTGGATCTGTCACCTGAGGAAAGTCACATCTACTTCTTTTCAAAAAACATCTCTATCAGAAACCTGCTGTGCACATCTGTCCGTAACCATTTAATTGCTTCTTCAGTTTGCAAGGCCCTTTCCCTAGTCACAACCCCATTTCTACCCCTTCCTCCAACTTAAAGCCGCAAATCAGACTGCCTGGAAATAACCTCTAAGTATAATGCCTAAGTATTTTACTTTGCATTTTCTTTACTGGCCAAAAAGCCTCCACATTCCTCTTCCTGAAAGCCACCTTAACAGTCACCACATTCCAACTGATTGGGTGAGATGAATGTTATTTACACTTCAGTTTGCACCTTTCTGTAAGTTCTCATAAGGGAATAAATCCACACTTCCCAGAATGGCTGTGCATAAGGAAGTCTGGGGTTGCTAAGAAGAGGTGTTAGACACGTATGGGAATGTATTAGTTATAATCACACCTAAATCTCAAAGATTTCCAAGTGATAGAATGAGAGCGTAAAGGCAAGCTCAGAAAGGAGGCAACTGACTCAGCTCTATTTCTCAGAGTATTTGATATCAATGACTACAAACTATTATAGCTCTCTTACCTTAAATGAGGGGATAGTTGATCATAAAGCAAAGGAATTATTACAGATACTATGCAATTATGACTTTAGACATGTTTGAATATGGTCTCTTTCTTACAAGAGGACCTTATGTCATATAGTACAGTGTTACTGTAATATGAGATAATAGAGCAAATATGATATATATAGGACTATATTAGCTAAAACTGAAATGTGGTCCAAACATCATTTTACAGATGAGCAAAGTGATCTGAGGAGGTAAAGGGACTTTCCCAAAATCACACAGGTAACTATCACAATTTGAATCCAGGTCTTTCTGATTGTAGAGAGCAATTAGATGGTATCATGGATAGAACTGAACCTGGAAAAAGGAACAGACACTTCTGAGCTAGGTGAGCCTGGGTAAATCACTTAAATCTTTTTGCCTCAGTTTCTTCATCTGTAAAATAGCAAACTACTTTACTATCTCTGCTAAGAAAACCCTAATCTGGGTCACAGGATGCCACAGTTGAAATAACTAAATTTAAAAAAAAAAACTTCTGATTCATATCCAAGCTATGGATTGACTTTAAATGTTCTTTGCCTTACTCATTTTGGCATTACAAACAGGGACTTTTTTTTAAATAAAAGGGTCTCAATAGATATTTGTGAAATGATTAATAGTATTTTTATTTTTATAAATCTTCATGGTCTGCAACCCAAACGTTATGAGGTTATTATTATAAATATTTTCTCTTATTTTACAGATGAGAAGACTATATATCAGAGGGGATGAATGACTTCCTCACAGTTACATAGTGAATTAATGTCAGAATTAGGACTCAAAGATTATATAATATAGAATTGGAGTCTAACTCTCTCATATTGTTACTTTGTTGTTTGTCCTTCATTCTTAAAGAAAACAATGACATCAGGGAGATAATGCCATGATATGTAAGTGAATTGAATTTAAGGGATGGCAGGTCTGTGAAAGGTCATCCGCCTTTCTTTCCTCTCCAGAGCCATCTGGGTACAGCGATCAGGATGACTGGAGATGTCCCTGTATGCAGTAGGAAACCTTGACATTTTTAAGCTAAAGTCTTTAAAACAAGTCTGAGTTTATCTGAGACCATATCCATTCAGTGATTAAGGCTAGGAAATAATTGAGGCAAATAATTTCCTTTCACCTAGTCCAAAAAAATCTAACCCTCTCATATTACAGGTGAATAAAATGAAGTTCAGGTATGTTAAGGCTTACACAGTCATACAGCTGGCAAGTGGGCAAAAGCTGGGACTTGAATCCAAAACCTATAGCTCCAAATCATCACAGCTTCCTTTCTAGGGATACTTAAGTGTCATATCAGAAATTCAGATTCATGTTTTCTGACATATTCTGTAGCATGTCTCTTTTCATAGAGAGTAGAATCTTCTGAGATGATGAGAATACACAGGTATCATTAAGAGAAATATCATTACTCACGGCACTGACCACAGGAAGATAAGACTTGTCATTCTACATTTGGGGACTCCCTGCTGAGGGAGTGTGGTGAATTATTGTATGGTGTGCTATCTCCCTCAGGAATGTTTCAATGATATGATTGAAATCTTACAGACAACTGTCAAACTAGAGGACTGTTACTTTCTCTGGGGATTCATGCAGGAGACAAAGAATACCATTGGAAGGAACCTATAAAGTATCTCTATCATATTTTGATGCTCTCAGGGAAACATCTGCTCAGGGATGAACTTGAACCAAGGTCTTTTACTGATAAGTTGAACTGTCCAGAGGAGGGCCATTAAGTTGTTAGAATTCCACATTTATTTTATACAAATACTGGTAGGAAAAGTTGAGGGGGGGGCAATATCTGCCTTCAAGTACTTGAAGGGACATCATCTGGAAGAGAGAGATTAGACTCCCTTTGCTTAAACACCAAAACAAAACTCAAAGCAATGAATAAGTGTTAAAGAGGTAGAATTCAGCTTGATGTAAGGAAAAGCTTCAGATCCATTAGAGTCCACTTAGAATAAGTGGAATAGACCAAATCTTCTGATAATGGATTTGTTACTGAAAGTTTTTCATGAAGGGTTGTCAGAGATGCTGCAAAAGAGATTCTTGTTGAAGTATGTGATGGACTAAAAGGTCTCAAGACACTTCAAGCTGTGAGTTTATGTGATTGAAACCTCAAATAACACCATGCACACACACACACACACACATATATATATATATATATATATATATATACACACACATATTTGCATCATAGATCATGTAAAAAGTATTTTATATATGAAAGGTGATATGTAGTAGACAAAGAGTTTTCGACTTTTTTTTTTGACATAGGTAGGAAGACTTGAGTCTTAGCTTTGGCTCTAATACAAATTGGTTGTGATATTCTGGCCAAGTCAGTTAACTTTTCAGGCACAGATCTAAAACTAGATGATACAGAGAAGATGCTAATCTCATTTGATAAAGGAAATTCTTCAAAGGGAAATTTATACATTGATGAAATGATAGGTCCTTAGAAAAGA
The DNA here is from genome assembly GCF_016432865.1 of Antechinus flavipes. Lineage (NCBI taxonomy): Eukaryota > Metazoa > Chordata > Mammalia > Dasyuromorphia > Dasyuridae > Antechinus > Antechinus flavipes. The sequence continues at coordinate 194,477,347 of NC_067400.1, read as the reverse complement.
ATGATAGAATGACAATTCCCACTTGAATGGTCATGGATAAATACTATGTTTTATATATGTTTGTCCCGACACACTAAATATAAAGTCAATATTTCAGAAAGGTTACTTTTTAAAATAAAATTAATTTTCATAGCACAATAAAAGTTACAACTAAAACCTGAATATATTTTCCATTACATGGAAAGTTACAAGAAAGTTATTGAAGAAAAGACTAAAAATTGGACCAAAATAGAAAGATCATTTGAAGGAAAAAAATGTGAAAGATATCAATCTAAATCTGCCCTAATAAATATCTACCAACATCTCTCCAGATAGCCTCTTTTCTGTTTATTCAGCAGTCTTATGGTATCAAAGAATTGTGACTGAGTGGAAGGGAAAGGCTCACAACCCAAAGTGAATAAACCTGAGGTAATACTCTGAAAGCATATTAGAAAAGGGACATCTAAAGCACCCACTATGTTCTTTGGGGATGAGAAAATAGTAGAGCTTGCCAAGTTTTGAAATAACTTTCCTATGTGGTTTTTAGGTTGGAAGCAAACTCCAAGTTTGGCAAATTAAACTTCCTCATATATTGGGGGGGGTGGGGGGAGAGGGGGAGGAGGGAAGAAACTTTGCATAGTTTCCTGGACACTGGAAAGCTCTTACAAAACTATTCTCTGATGAGTTAATTTTAAATCAATTGGAAACATGTTTCTTACATTTCTTTAAAAAAAAAAAAACTTTAAAAATTGAGGGAAAATTTCTGGCATTGAATAGTCCAGAGCCTTTTTTGAAAATAATCCTCTATCTTCTGTACTCAAATGGAGGATAAGTGCCAAAAAAGGATAAGAAAAACAACTGTCATTCAAAAGTACATCTCAGGTTGGAATTAATCACCAAGAGATTCATGATAGAAAAATGCCAAAATTACCAATTTGAAGAAAGGAAGATTTTTCTAACTGTTCATGTTCTTTTTATGCTATTATTTATTTATAAGGACAGGTACATGATGAATTCAAGTCAGCAAGACTGAGTTTAAATCTAGCCTAAAATACTTAACTGTGTTTGCCTCAGTTTCTTATATGTAAAATGAGCTAGAGAAGGCAATGAAAAACCACTACATTATCTTTGCCAAGAAAACTGCAAATGGGATTCCAAAGAGTTAGAAATGACTCAACAACAATAATTTCTGCACTTTGAATAATAGAACAATAAATTGCACTATCCTCACAAAAGAAGCAACATATGAAGACAATATTATTTGATGTTTTGAACCTTCTACATGCCGTGCTCCTTTATCAGAAAAATCTGAGTATCAAAAAAATGTCACAAATCGCTTTAATCGGGCTTTTGGGGTTTAAGAAAAAAATCTGTACTTGTGATTTTATTTCTTTTATTTCTTCATGTTTAATGCTTTATGGATCATGTTGGAAAAGAAAAATCAGGAAAATGGGAAAAAAACATGGGAGAGAGAAAAAAAGAAAAGAAAAAGAAGTGAACATAGTATGTATTGTTATACATTCAATCTCCATAGTTCTTTTTCTGGATGCAGATGGCATTTTCTATCCAAAGTCTACTGGGATTGCTTTGGAGCATTGAACCATTGAGAAGAAGCAAGTCTTCCATAGTTGATCATTGCACAGTCTTCTTGCTATTGTGTACAATGTATTCCTGGTTCTGTTTTTTTTTTTTTTTTTGCATCATTTCATGTAAAAAAAAAAAAAGGCCAGTTTGTTCATCATTTTTATAGAACAATAATATTTCATTACCTTCATATACCACAACATATTCAACCATTTCCCAATTGATGGACATCTACTCATTTCCTAATTTTTTGCTACCACAAAAAGAACTGCTACAAACATTTGTGCACATATGGCCCCTTTTCCCTCTGTTATGATTTTTTTGGGATTCAGACTCAGTAGTGGCACTGCTGGATCAAAGCTTATATACAGTTGTATAGTCTTTTGGCAAAGTTCTAAATTGGCTTTCCAGAATAGTTAGATCATTTCACGTTTCCATCAAAAATGCATTAGTGTCCCAGTTTTCATACATTCCCTCCAATATTTGTCATATTTTCCTGTCATCTTAACCAAACTGAGAGGTGGTTTAATTTGCATTTCTCTAGTTAATAGTAATTTAGAGCGATTTTTCATAAAACCATAGATGGCTTTAATTTCATCATCTGAAAATTGTCTACTCATATCTTTTAACCATTCAACAATTGGTAAATGACTTGTATTCTTATAAATTTGACACAGTTCCTTATATATTTTAGAAATGAGATCTTTATCAGAACCACTTGCTGTAAATTTTTTTCCCAGATTTTTACTTCCCTGTTTATCTTGTTTCTGTTGGTTTTATTTGTGCAAAAACTTTTCTTAGTTTCAATTTTATTAATCTTTCCTTTTCAGTTTCAGAATTTCTAATTTGTCATTTAATTGGGATGTTTTAACTTGTTCTTTTTCTAACTTTTTTAGTTGCATGCCCAACTCATTGATCTTCTCTTTTTCTATTTTATTCATGTGGCTATTAAGAGATATAAAATTTCCCTTAAGAACTGCTTTGTCATATGAAAAAACAAAAGGTCAAGAATTTCAAGGAAATTAATGGAAAAAAAAATCAAATGAAGGTGGCCTAGCTGTACCAGATCTAAAATTATATTATAAAGCAGCAGTTATTAAAACCATCTGGTATTGGCTAAGAAACAGACTAGTTGATCAATGGAATAGGTTAGGTTCAAAGGACAAAACAGCCAATAACTTTAATAATCTAGTGTTTGACAAACCCAAAGATCCCAGTTTTGGGGATAAGAATGCATTATTTGACAAAAATTGCTGGGAAAATTGGAAATTAGTATGGCAGAAACTAGGCATTGACCCACACACTTAACACCATACACCAAGATAAGGTCAAAATGGGTTCGTGACCTAGGCATAAAGAATGAGATTATTTAAAAAATTGGAAGAGCATAGGATAGTTTACCTCTCAGACCTGTGGAAGAAAAAGGAATTTATGACCAAAGAAGAACTAGAGATCACTATTGACCCCAAAATAGAAAATTTTGATTATATCAAATTGAAAAGTTTTTATACAAACAAAACTAATGCAGACAAGATTAGAATGGAAACAATAAACTGGGAAAACATTTTTACAGTTAAAGATTCTGATAAAGGCCTCATTTCCAAAATATATAGAGAATTGACTCTAATTTATAAGAAATCAAGCCATTCTCCAATTGATAAATGGTCAAAGGATATGAACAGACACTTCTCAGATGAAGCAATTAAAACTATTTACAGACATATGAAAATATGCTCCAAATCATTATTAATCAGAGAAATGCAAATTAAGACAACTCTGAGATATCACTACACACCTGTCAGATTAGCTAGAATGACAGGGAAAGATAATGGGGAATGTTGGAAGGGATGTGGGAAAACAGGGACACTGATACATTGTTGGTGGAATTGTGAACACATCCAGCCATTCTGGAGAGCAATTTGGAACTATGCTCAAAAAGTTATCAAACTGTGCATACCCTTTGATCCAGCAGTGTTTCTACTGGGCTTATATCCCAAAGAGATATTAAAGAAGGGAAAGGGACCTGTATGTGCCAAAATGTTTGTGGCAGCCCTGTTTGTAGTGGCTAGAAGCTGGAAAATGAATGGATGCCCATCAATTAGAGAATGGTTGAGTAAATTGTGGTATATGAATATTATGGAATATTATTATTCTGTAAGAAATGACCAGCAGGATGAATACAGAGAGGATTGGCGAGACTTACATGAACTGATGCTGAGTGAAATAAGCAGAACCAGGAGATCATTATATACCTCAACAACAATACTGTTTGAGGATGTATTGTCATGGAAGTGGATCTCTTCAATAAAGAGAGCTAATTCAGTTTCAGTTGATCAAGGATGGACAGAAGCAGCTACACCCAAAGAAAGAACACTAGGAAATGAATATAAACTGCTTGCATTTTTGTTTTTCTTCCCGGGTTATTTATACCTTCTGAATCCAATTCTTCCTGTGCAACAAGAAAACTGTTTGGTTCTGCACACATATATTGTATCTAGGATATACTGTAACCTATTTAACATGTAAAGGACTACTTGCCATCTGGGTGAGGAGGTGGAGGGAGGGAGGGGAAAAATCTGAACAGAAGTGAGTACAAGGGATAATGTTGTAAAAAACTACCCTGGCATGGGTTCTGTCAATAAAAAGTTATTAAAAAAAAAAAAAGAACTGCTTTGGCTGCATCCCATACCTTTTGGTATAATGTGTCATTATTGTCATTCTTTTGGTTGAAATTATTGGGTTTTTTTTTTTTTGATTTGTTGTTTGACCCACTCATTCTTTAGAATTTGTTCATTTCATTTCCAATTGGTTTTTGGTCTTTCGATGTTCTTCTATTGAATATAATTTTTATTACATTGTGATATGAAAATTTCTGCCTTTCTGTCTGTATTTGATTGTGAAGTTTTTATGTCCTACTATACGGTCAACGTTTGTGTAAGTGCCATATACTGCCAGGAAAAAAGTGTATTTCTTTCTGTCTCTATTCATTTTTCTCAAGAGGTCTATTAAGTCTGTATTTTCTAGATCTAATATGATTCTATTAATCTTCCTAGTTTCTTTCTTGTTTATTTTGTGGTTATATTTGTCTGATTTTGAGAGAGAAAGGTTGAGGTCCCCACTAATATAACTTTGCTATTTCTTCCTGTAACTGGCTTCCTATAACAATGCTTTTATCACATTATTTATGGTATCCTTTGTCAAGATATGCTTTTCTTCCTTATCTCTTTTAATTAGATTTATTTTCACTTTTGTTTTATGTGAGATCAGAATTGCTACCTCTGCTTTTTTACTTTTTAGTTTTTTACGTTTTTACTTTAGCAGAAGCATAATAAATTCTGTTCTAGCTTTTTACTTTTACTCTTTATGTGTTTCTTATAAGCAACATATTGTAGGATTCTGTTTTTTAATCCACTCTGCTATTTGCTTTCATTTTATGGAGAGTTCATTCCATTCACATTCACAGTTATGATTTAATAACTCTATTTCCCTCCACCCAATTTTTTCCCCTGTATACACTTTTATTCTCTCTTTTCACCCTATTTAGTAGTGTTTTTTAACTCACCCTACACACTACCTTATCTTCTATCACTCCTCTCTTTTCTTATCCTTTTTTCCCCTAGAGAGTTTCTACTCTTTTTTCTTCCAGCCCCTTCCTTTTCTTTCTTTTTTTCTCCTACTTTTTTATAGGGTTAGATAAATTTCTCTATCTAATTGAATGATTTTTTTTTTGATATTATAACCTCAGAGTCCCTTCACAACTACACCCTTTATCCATGTGATGTCCTTTTCTGTATATCCCAATAATAGATACAATTCTCAAGAGTTATAGATATCATTTTCCCATCTGGGGATAGGAATAGTTTAACCTTTAAATAATCCAGAAAGGATGACCATACCAACTACATCTCATTTTGGGCACACTTGCAACTATGGATACTTTTGAGACTTGAGTTTCCAAACTAGTTTTATTTTTTTTCTTGTTGGCTCAAAAATAGTTTTTAAAAAAGGGAAAAAGTAGTAGAATTTTAAAAACTATATTGGATGAAAAGGATAAAATAAAGGATGAAACAACAATAATTGACAACCAATAGAAAATAAAGCTGCTCATTTATTATGTTGTTTCTGTTTTCCCTACAAAAGAGAACAACCATGGAAATGACAAAATGGAAAAAAAAAATACTTACAGGCAACTAATTAATTAAAGTGAATATAATCAGTCAAGATAAGCAAAACAGTAATAAAAGAAAACTTTGATTCCTTTGATGAATTTGTTACCTCATCAGGATAAACTATATCTTCAGGTCCAAATAGCAGCTATGATTGTTGATCTCCTGCTGGTGATATTTGAATAATCATGGAAAAAACTAGAGAAACATGAAAAGTATTTTAATTTCTTTAAAAAAGAAATAAACAGAGCATGCAAGCTCTAGACCTGTGAACTTGATTTGGATTCCATAGAAAAGTCTAGAATAAGTCATCAGAGGAATGACTGACCAACAGCCAGAAAGGGAAGCAATTCTTTAGTCCTTGTGGCTTTACCAAGAATAAGTCATGACATAATAAATTCATTTTTAATTGACAGTATTATTTAACTAGTAGATTAAAAGAATGCTATGTATACACATATAATGAATTCTTATTGCATTTGTAGAGATGAAGAGATATGAATTAGATTCAGAACTTGTTCCTCATTCTGGTCAAAGTAGATAAACAGTTCAATGCCAATGTGAAAAGTGAATTCCAGCTGGTACAATATTCCCAATTATTTGAATTTGGTCTTGTACCATTTATCTTTGAAGAAAGACATTTTATATTCATGAAATTTTCAAATGTCATCATTTTAAGCAGGAAAGCTAAAATATGGGTTGACTAGATCAGGAATAATAATAATAAACAATATTGTTTATTGTTTAAACCATATTTTTGTTTATTTTTATTTTAATAAATAAATAATATATTTATTATTTATACTGTTTATAAATATATATTTATAATAAATAAATTTTAGAAATAAATAATAAAAATAAATTTTAATAAACAAATATTTTATTTGTTTAAACAAATTAAACAAAATGTAGCTAGTTAACATTTGCGTAGTACCAGGCCCTATACTAAGCACTTTATAATTATCTTATTTTATTTTCCCAAAGAACCTGGGAGGTAGGTATTATTATCCCCTTATGACAAATAAAGAAATTGAGGTAAACAGAGATTATGGGACTTATCCAGTGTGACATAGCTAGAAAGTGTAAAGATCTACAAACAGCTTTACAGGCTAGTATATTAAACTGAATCTAGCAAAGTCAAATTCATCAAGTATTAAAGTGTTATACTTGGATTAAAAAAAAATTCTTGCACACATTTTAGATGGTGGTAGTGTGATTAGATAGCAGTTGTTCTAGAAGAAAAAAAGGTCTAATAATTGACTAAAACTCAGTATAAGCCACAAAGTATATGGAAGTCAAATAGCTAACTAGACCTCTAATGGCATTGAGAGACAGTATCTCATTCAAAGTATTGAATTCAGTTCTGAACACGCTGGTTTTAGTAGGATATTGAAAAATGAAGTGTGTTTATTGAGAAAGACTATTAGAATGGTAAATGACCTTAAGACCTATTAAAGGAATTAATGTTGGGACCAAATACACCAGAGTCAGGAACACTGGATGAAAGGTGCAGAAAAAAATTTAGGGCATCATATGAGAACCTGAAGAGAAGAGGAGGAATCTTCCTAATAATTAAACCTGTGCAAAATGTAATGGAATCCTCTAAGAGGTAGTGGGTTCCCCTTCATTAGGGTAATTATTAATAATGATTTATTAGTCAAGCAGAATAGACCTATTGGATTTATTCTAGTGGAGATTCCTTTTATGTATGGTTTGGACTAAATCTTGCTAACTTCCCTTTCAGTTCTCAAACTCTGATTATATTAGGTCTAAGTAGAATCTACAACAGTGTAACATTAATTAATACTATGATAATAAGCATCTTCCTATAAGTATGTAAATTTGAGCATTTGAGAATTTCTTACCTCACTTTATGTAGAGGGACAGACTCCATCCTAGGCTTTGAGTCTTAGAGTAACTTGTATTACCAAAACTCCCTTATTGAAATAGCAGAGACTGCTTGTCAATATAATAATAATCTAGCAATTAAAGCAAAATGCAAACACTACTTTTTGGATTAAAATCTAAACCTTTGAATTTAGGACAGGAAAGAATGTCTAAAAGAGACTAAAGGTATTTGGAAGAATGATACCTGAGATAGTAGTATTAAAAAACTTTACTCTGATGCATATCTCAACTATTTACATCTCTAAGTAATCAAGATCCAAGGCTTAATGTGTTTAATCATTTATATCATAGTAGATTTTATTAGGCTATAGGAATTTTAAAAGAGTATACTTTGCATGAAACAAGTTTATTGATCAGAGACACAAGTATATATACCACAAATAACCATTTGAGGTATATATACTTGTGTCTCTGATCAATAAACTTCAAAGAGTCCATAACCAGGACTTCTCTGCCTAGCACCAGTATGTTGTCACATCCTTCATGACTACAGGAGCTGGACTCCAACAGTAGCAGCCAAACTAGGGACAGAATATGGACTGAATTTCTGTGGAAGGGTGCCCACTTAGACACGCATGTACAATTCAGTTAAGTGGGGAACGAAATAACAAAAAGTGAGCATAAAGTGGGAAAAAAGGTGATCACCAATAGGCACTTTATCACTGGAAATAATTTGGCATTAGAAATAGTTTATCACCAAGCTGACACAGGGGAAAGATATTAAATGTATAAGAATATATATAATAAGATAAAATTTATAAGATTGGTTATTGTCTAGCTAATATCAAGACAGTATACATATTGAATTTAGAATAAGGCAAAATCAGTCAGATAGCAGGGACTGAGAATAGTATCTGAAAGTATCGATTAATTAAAAGGAAAAGGACTGGAAGATCTCCCAATTTCTGTATTCTCTGTTTTGATGTATTTCTCCAATCATCGGAGAGGGTGCCCTTAAATCCTTAAAGTAAATTCTTTTATCAGTACCTTGGAGGAAGACAGGAGGGCAGAGAGTAAAATCTAAATGTTGGAGAGGGGAAGAATTAGCACCTTCTCCCCTCCCCCAGGCTTCCTATTCAGATCTCTCTCATAGACACAGTCCCAAAGAAAAGTCAAATATATACCCAGGGAATTATTTCAGGAAACACTTTAAAAGAGCTAAAAGAAAGAGAAAAGGCTATTCCTATTGAAATACAAATTGTAGTTCTAGCTCTTGATCTAAATAATCCAATTTAAATTAAAAGATGCTAGCCAGTTTTGTCTTTTTCTAAATCGGTAAAGGGAGGCCATTTAAAACTCCATTGAAAAAAAACCTGACTTTAAAAAATGCTAATTTAAGGGGGCATTAGCTGTGGGAAAATCAAAATGCCTTACTTCCACCTTTCAAGGGACTGCTTAAAAATCAGAAAAACATAACATGAAATATATTTTCTTCCCACTAAAGATCCACTTGAGTCCACTTCCTTCTGGTATGCTAGATCTCATTTTAGGATGCACTTTATAAGCATTGCCAAGGTTTACGGTTATTTTGAATTTTTAAGAAAATATGTATTCTTTGCTATACCTCTTCTCACCATGATCATTTTTCTTACATACATAGGGGGAGAAAAATATCACAGTATTATTAATACCTTACCAAAAAAAGGAAAAGCACAAAAATAAAATTTTAAAAATCTGTATATAAAAAATAAAAAAAAAATTGGAGTGGTGAAGGTTTGGGGGAGCACGGGAAAGAAGGTATTTTGGATGCAATCTATCTCTGATTTTAGGCCAATTCTTTTTTTGTTTTTCTTTTTTTTATTATTATTTAATAACTTTTTATTGACAGAACCCATGCCAGGGTAATTTTTTACAACATTATCTCTTGCACTCACTTCTGTTCCGGTTTTCCCCTCCCTCCCTCCACCCCCTCCCCGAGATGGCAACCAGTCCTTTACATGTTAAAAAGGTTACAGTATATTCTAGATACAATATATGTGTGCAGAAATGAAGAGTTTTCTTGTTGCACAGGGAGAATTGGTTTCAGAAGGTATAAATAACCCGGGAAGAAAAGCAAAAATGCAAGTATTTTATATTCATTTCCCAGTGTTCTTTCTTTGGGTGTACCTACTTCTCTCCATCCTTGGTCAATTGAAACTGAATTAGCACTCTTTATCGAAGAGGTCCACTTCCATCAGAATACATCCTCAAACAGTATCATTGTTAATGATCTCCTGGTTCTGCTTATTTCACTCAGCATCAGTTCATGTAAGTCTCGCCAGTCCTCTCTGTATTCATCCTGCTGGTCATTTCTTACAGAATAATAATATTCCATAATATTCATATACCACAATTTACTCAACCATTCTCCAATTGATGGGCATCCATTCATTTTCCAGTTTCTAGCCACTACAAACAGGGCTGCCACAAACATTTTGGCACATACAGGTCCCTTTCCCTTCTTTAAAATCTCTTTGGGATATAAGCCCAGTAGAAACACTGCTGGATCAAAGGGTATGCACAGTTTGATAACTTTTTGAACATAGTTCCAAATTGCTCTCCAGAATGGCTGGATGTGTTCACAATTCCACCAACAATGTATCAGTGTCCCTGTTTTCCCACATCCCTTCCAACATTCCCCATTATCTTTCCCTGTCATTCTAGCCAATCTGACAGGTGTGTAGTGGTATCTCAGAATTTTCTTAATTTGCATTTCTCTGATTAATAATGATTTGGAGCATATTTTCATATGTCTATAAATAGTTTTAATTTCTTCATCTGAGAATTGTCTGTTCATATCCTTTGACCATTTATCAATTGGAGAATGGCTTGATTTCTTAAAAATTAGAGTCAATTCTCTATATATTTTGGAAATGAGGCCTTTATCAGAACTTTTGACTGTAAAAATGTTTTCCCAGTTTATTGTTTCCATTCTAATCTTGTCTGCATTAGTTTTGTTTGTATAAAAACTTTTCAATTTGATATAATCACAATTTTCTATTTTGTGGTCAATAGTGACCTCTCTTCTTTGGTCATAAATTCCTTTTTCTTCCACAGGTCTGAGAGGTAAACTATCCTATGCTCGTCCAACTTATTTATAATCTCATACTTTATACCTAGGTCATGAACCCATTTTGACCTTATCTTGGTGTACGGTGTTAAGTGTGGGTAAATGCCTAGTTTCTGCCATACTAATTTCCAATTTTCCCAGCAATTTTTGTCAAATAATGCATTCTTATCCCCAAAACTGGGCTCTTTGGGTTTATCAAACACTAGATTATTAGAGTTATTGGCTGTTTTGTCCTTTGAACCTAACCTATTCCATTGATCAACTAGTCTATTTCTTAGCCAATACCAGATGGTTTTAGTAACTGCTGCTTTATAGTATAATTTTAGATCTGGTACAGCTAGGCCACCTCCATTTGATTTTTTTTTTCATTAATTCCCTTGAAATTCTTGACCTTTTGTTTTTCCATATGAACTTTGTTGTTATTTTTTCTAAGTCATCAAAATAGTTTTTTGGGAGTCTGATTGGTATAGCGCTAAATAAATAGATTAGTTTAGGTAGTATTGTCATATTTATTATATTTGCTCATCCAATCCAAGAGCATTTAATATTTTTCCAGTTGGTTAGATCAGACTTAATTTTGTGGAAAGTGTTTTGTAGTTTTGCTCATAAAGTTTCTGATTTTCCCTTGGCAGATAGATTCCTAAATATTTTATACAATCAGTAGTTACTTTAAGTAGAATTTCTCTTTGTAACTCTAACTGTTGGGTTTTGTTAGTGATATATAACAATATTGATCACTTATGTGGGTTTATTTTGTATCCTGCAACTTTGCTAAAGATGTGGATTGTTTCTAATAACTTTTTAGAAGAGTCTCTGGGTTTCTCTAAGTATACCATCATATCATCAGCAAAGAGTGATAATTTGGTTTCCTCATTGCCTATTCTTATTCCTTTAATCTCTTTCTCAACTCTTATTGACAAAGCTAGCATTTCTAATACAATATTAAATAGTAATGGTGATAGTGGGCAACCTTGTTTCACTCCTGATCTTATTGGGAATGGTTGCAATTTGTCCCCATTACATATGATGCTTACTGCTGGTTTTAAATAGATGCTACTGATTATTTTCAGAAAAAAGTCCATTTATTCCAATACTCTCAAGAGTTTTTAATAGGAATGGGTGTTGGATTTTATCAAATGCTTTTTCTGCATCTATTGAGATAATCATATGGTTTTTGTTAATTTGATTATTAATATGGCCAATTATACTGATAGTTTTCCTAATATTGAACCAGCCTTGCATTCCTGGTATAAATCCTACTTGATCGTAGTGTATTATGCTGGGGATGATTTTCTGGAATCTTTTTGCTAATATCTTAAGATTTTAGTATCAATAGTCATTAGGAAGATTGGTCTATAATTTTCTTTCTCTGTTTTCAACTTAAATGGTTTAGGTATCAGGATCACGTCTGTGTCACAAAAGGAATTTGGTAGGATTCCTTCATTCCCTATTTTTTCAAATAGTTTATAAAGCATTGGGGCTAATTGTTCTTTGAATGTTTGGTAGAATTCACATGTAAATCCATTGGTCCCGGGGATTTTTTTTTAGGGAGTTGATTAATAGCTTGTTCTATTTCTTTTTCTGAAATGGGACTATTTAAGCAATTTACTTCCTCCTCTGATAATCTGGGAAGCCTATATTTTTGGAGGTAGTCATCCATTTCACTTAGGTTATCAAATTTATTGGCATAAAGTTGGGCAAAGTAACCCTTTATTACTTCTTTAATTTCCTCTTCATTGGTGGAAAGTTCTCTCTTTTCATTAAGACTACAATTTGACTTCCCTCTCTCCTTTTTCTAATCAGATTTACAAAAGACATCAATTTTATTGGTTTTTTCATAAAACCAACTCTTAGTTTTATTTATTAGTTCAATAGTTTTTTTTAAACTTTCTATATTATTAATTTCTCCTTTTAATTTTAGACTTTCAAGTTTAGTAATTGATTGGGAGTTTTTAATTTAATCCTTTTTTTAGCTTTTTAAGTTGCAGGCCAAATTCATTGATCTTCTCTTTCTCTATTTTATTCAAGTAACCCTCTTAGGACATAAAATTTCCCCTTATTACCGCTTTGGCTGCATCCCATAAATTTTGGTATGTGATGGTCTCACCGTTGTCATTATCTTAAGTGAAATTATTAATTATGTCTATAATTTGCTGTTTCACCCAATCATTCTTTAAGGTGAGATTATTTAGTTTCCAATTACTTTTTGGTCTATTTACACCTAACTTTGTTGAATGTAATTTTTATTGAATTGTGATCTGAAAAGAAAGCATTTACCATTTCTGCCTTCTGCATTTAATTTTGAGGTCTTTATGTCCTAATATATGGTCAATTTTTGTGTAGGTTCCATGAACTGCTGAGAAGAAAGTATACTCCTTTCTGTCACCATTCAGTTTTCTCCAGAGATCTACCTAATTTTTCCTAATTTTTCCTAATTTTCCATACCTAATTTTTCTAATATTCTATTTACCTCTTTAATTTCTTTCTTATTTGTTTTGTGATTTGATTTATCTAAATCTGAGAGTGCAAGATTGAGATCTCCCACTAAATAGTTTTGCTGTCTATTTCTTCTCACACCTCTCATAACTTCTCCTTTAGGAAGTTAGATGCTATACCACTTGATGCATATATATTTAATACTGATATTGCTTCATTGTCTATAGTACCCTTTAGCAAGATATAGTTTCCTTCCTTATCTCTTTTAATTAGATCAATTTTTGCTTTTGCTTGATCTGAGAAAAGGATGGCTACCCCTGCTTTTTTTACTTCACCTGAAGCATAATAGATTCTGCTCCAGCCTTTTACCTCTACTCTGTATGTATCTCCCTGTTTTAAATGTATTTCCTGTAAACAACATATTGTAGGGTTCTGACTTTTGATCCAGTCTGCTATCCACCTCCTTTTTATGGGAGAGCTCATCCCATTCACATTTACAGTTAAAATTACTAATTCTGTATTTCCTGCCATCCTAATATCCCCAGATTATACTTTTCTTTTGCTCACCCTCCTTTGTTGGAATCTTTACAAACTGCTAACTCCTTAGAGTTGATAGATTATTGATCTGATCTTACAAGAAGATGTTTTGGGCCAGAACCTGAAACAAGGTACTAAGTAGAACTAATTAATACAAGGCTTGTGTTCACACCTTTATTCATTGGATTTCACAAGTATGGGAGTTTCACAAAGTAAGCTTTGTAACTTTGTGAATTCATACCTCCCTTGAAGCTCTTAGGGCCAGAGAGCACTATGGGAGAAACCCATAATCCCTCTCTCTCTCATATCCCACAATTCCTCTCTCTCGAATAAAAGAGACAGACAGAGGCTCTTGGTCAGATTTCAGCAGAATTACGCCAGAAGCCCTCTGTCCGAGGCAAGAGAGAATATTTTCCACTTGCCTGGCTGATGGCGGAAGAAGAGTTTTCAGAGGAAGAAGCTACGAGTTGAGAGTTCAGCAGACAACCAGATTCATCTTCATCTCACACCACTGTGGTTGGTGGCTGGGCTCCTGCACTCCCCCCACTGAGACCAAGCTGGTCTGAAAGACTCACCAGAAAGCTAGCCGAGTCCCAAGTGAAGGAGATAAGAGATTCATTCCATCTTTGTGCTGTCTGGAGGCTGAAGAAAGCAGAGGCAGAGGCTGAAGGACAAAACCTTTGGATTTGGAGACATTGGGAGGGCTCTAAGCTAACCGGGCTATATTAGAGACAATAAAAGATCTGAACTTTTATCACCTGGCTGCGTTTTGAGGTGATTATTACTGTCAACTGATACTAAAGCTGCCTCCAAGAAAACCTCCCCGAGAAACCTGCTCTCTCCCCCAGAGAGAATCTATATTATATATTTTAAAAAAGAAAAAATCACCACACTCCTTCCCTTCTTCCCTAGTATTAAACTTATTGGTCCCACTTGTGTCACGCAGCTCTCACTCTTTAGGATACCTTCCTCCTCCCTTTCAATCCCTTCCCCTCTCTTGTACCCTTCCCTTATTATTCTTTTCCTTTACCCTTTTCTTCTCCCACTTTTTAATGAAGTGAGAGAAGAATCTCTGTAAAACATATATGTCAATTATTTCCTCTTTGAGCCAACTCTGATGAGAGTAGGATTCACACAATGTTCTTCCCCCTCTCTAAGTTCCCTCAGATATGATAGGTTTCCTTTGCCTCATTGTCACATGTAGTTTCCCTCTTTTTATCTCCCCTTTTCCCTTTATCTGACACTATCCCCTTTCCATTTCTACTTCCCTTTTTTATGTTATATTGGTAAAATCAAATTATAATTATGGTTTTTATGTATATCCACAACAGAAATACAGTTCTCAAGAATTCCTTTTACCTTTTTCTACTTCTCTTGAGTCCTGTTGTTGGAGATCAAATTGTTTGTTCAAGTCTGGTTTTTTCCTTAGAAACAAATGGAATTCCTCTATTTCATTAAATGTCCATCTCCTTCATGGAAAAAAAAAAAAAAAAACATTCCGCTTAGCTGGGTAGTTTATTCTTGGCTGCATTCCAAGCTCTTTTGCTTTTCAGAATATCTGATTCCAGGCCCTTCGATCCTTTAATGTTGAGGCAGCCAGATCTTGCATAACCCTTATTGTGGCATCTCGGTATTAGAACTGTTTTTTCCTGGCTGCTTGTAACATTTTTTCTTTAGTCTGAAAATTTTGAAGTTTGGCCACAATATTCCTTGGAGTCTTTATTTTAGGGTCTTTTTAAGAAGATGTTCGATGAATTCTTTCAACATCTATTTTACCTTCCGGTTCTATTACTTCTGGGCAGTTCTCTTTGATGATTTCTTGTAAAATAGTATCTAGGCTCTTTTTTTCATCATAATTTTCACATAGTCCAATGATCCTTGGGTTATCTCTCCTATATCTATTTTCCAGGTCTGTTGTTTTTCCAAATAAATATTTGACATTTTTTTCCAATCTTTCATTTTTTTGGTTTTGCTTGACTGATTTTTGATGTCTCAATGAATCAGTCATTTCTATTTATTTAGTTCTGATTTTTAGTGAGTTATTTTCTTCATTAGCTTTTTTAACTTTTTTTGGTATATGTACAATTGAGTTGTTTTGCTCTATGGAATTTTTTTCCATTTCACTAATTTTTTTTTAAGTGAGTTATTTTCTTTTTCCAATTCACAAATTCTGTTTTCCTGTGCTTCTTGGGAGTTTTTTACCTTTTCTAATTCACATTTTAGGAAGTTGTTGCTCTCTTGCATAGCTTCTCTTTCCCATTTTTCTTCTAGTTCTCTTTTAAGGTTTTTAATAGTCTCTTCTAGGAGAGACTTTTGTATTGGAGACCAACAATTGTCTAGAGACTATCTGCTATCAGTCTCTTCAGGGTTGAAAAATTGTTCTCTTTCTGTATAGAAACTATTAATCATTCTTTTGATTTTTTAATTTATTTTGTTAAAGCCTGTAGGGTCTGCCTTCAAAGCCAGGAGGTTACCAGCTTTCTCTGCAGAGCAGTGATAGGTGTATGGATGGGTAGTTGTCCCGCCAGCCTGGCTACAAAAAGCAGGGAGGTACTGGAGTGCTCTGGGAAAGAATTCCCCACTGGGAAGTAACTCAGCCCTGCAGGGGCAAGCTGGGAAAGTGCCCTGCGAAGAAACCCCACTGTGTGGGATAACGACTGCCCTGCTGCTAGATGCTGAGCAGTGAGAATTTCAGTACCCCAAGCCAAATCTTGCCCTGGGGCTGTGGATATTAGCAGTTGAGCAGTGAGTGGATTTGCAGGGACAGGAAGTGTCTGCCCGGGAAGCACAGTCTGCTGGGGAAGTTCTATTGCCCCAGGCCCAGCCCCCCATTGTGCCAATTAGAGGCTGCCCAGGCTGTGCTCCCCCTGCTGTGCAGATTAGTAACTGCCCCCGCAAAAGCCCCGAACTGCAGGATGTGGCTGCATGGCTGCTACAGTCTGCCTGAGTCACTTCCGGGTTTGGGTGGTTCTTGTTAGGTTCTGGTGTTTTTTTAGAGTACCCTCTGTTTTAGGACAGAGGACATTTCTCTGCCAGTTTACTGCTTTGTAGTCAAGGCAGAGCAGTTAGCCTACAGCAGAGTCATCTCTATAATTTCTCTAGCCATAGAGATCACTCCCATCCTTGGTCTGCTCAGGACGCTAGTCTCTCGCTGCCTGTGTTAGTCTGTTCCTGGCCCCTCAGGACAAACCTTTCCTGGCAATCTTCCAGATTGACTTAGGCTGGTAAGTTGTAGTGCTTTTAATCTTCATGAATTTAAGCAGTGAAGAGCTATTTTTGAGGCTGAATTAAATAGTTGATTATGAGGGGAATGAGATGAGTATAGAGAGTTTGTGTGCCTTCTCTGCCATCTAGGCTCCACCCCCAGAAGTGATGACTCTAGGCCAATTCTAAAGTGGGAATTGAAGGGGAAATTTTGATTATTCTAAATGATTATCTGGAATTAGTGAGGGATATTAATTGAATAAGACTGTATTTGAAATTGGGAACACATGAATTGACAAAATTATTTCAAACATTACAAAAATATCCTAATCCAAATTCTAAAAGGAATCTTACCTAGTAAGCTGGGATCAGTTGCAAGCAGTGGAAATTGTTGTTGCTTGGACAGCATGAGTGTATTTGGCTAACCAATCTCTGAAGGGCTTTTCTGTTTACCAGATGATAGTGATATTGATTCAAGGAGCTTTAATGATTGGCAAATTCTATTGAATAGGTACTAAGGTCCAATTGATAGTATTTTTTAGTTACTAATTTTATAATTCGTGATTAAACATCAATGGATATTTCCATAACTGACTAACAAAAGTTACCTCCTTTATATGTTTGGTCCATCTATCTGAACTGTAGATTGTGCCTTAAATCCCCTGTAAAAATGGGTTTGAGAGGTGAGGCTTGAAAAAAGTCCTAAACTTAAGATGACCCAGCAATACCAAGAGTTTTTTGCTTACCTAAAAAGACCCTTGCCTCTTTTTTCTGTAAAAACCCTCCTTAACATAAAAATAGGGTTGAAAATTTCATTCAAGATCTCCGTCTCCCTGCCCTTGTTTTTGAACATTATTACTAAATATCTTTTTTTTAATACTTCATTTGAAAATACACAGTAGGAGTTATATGAAATTATTACTACACTGTATACCATTCAAGATCTTAATATTTTTCAGATAGCAAATTTTCTGTTTTTGAAAAGAAGATTTCTTTTTTTAATTTTTCAAGTTTATGGCATTATACAAAGTTGGGACAATTCTTTTCCATGACCATTTTTGTTTGTGTCTATGTTAGTTTCTGCGCAGAATGTTCATGTCATTTATATGTATAAGCTAGATTTTGTTATCTGAAAAGAGTCATAGGCAACTAAACAGGATAAAAACTTCTGTGCTGTAGTTTGTGTGCTGAAAAATTTCCTGGAAAAAGGTCTAATCTTTTTTTTTTTTTTCTGTGAATTTAAAAGGTTGAAAAAATGCACAGAAAAAGTGATTAGAAAGTAAAATTAAAATAATTTTCATGAGAAAAATGCCTTAGTAAAAGTCTTAAAATGTCGAGAAAATTAATTATGGAATTTGGAAATCAGTCAAAAACAATTGGGAAATAGCAAATTAGCAAAAATAGCAAATTTCTTTGAATCTTATCTTATCTAGAGTTATCTCCAGTTCCAGGTAGGAGTAAGAAGACTCTCATGAAATTGCTGATGGCATTGTTGTCATCCTTATCATTATTTCCTAACTTCTCTCATATGTTAAAGTAGTGTAGAAAAAGCCTTAATAGTGATAGACTCAAAACCTTGTAAAAAATTCCTACTTGGAGGAATGCAAATGGGATGGAGGTCTGTCTCCAGCCACGCCAGCTTCCTCAGCTTCTATCCATCAATTGCTTGAGAAGAATCTGGATGCCTCTGGCAGCACTCAGCACAGCAGCATGGAGTGTTTTCTTTTCTTTTTTGATAAATTCACCATCCTTTATTTCAATTACAGAAATGGACTAGCTATATCATCTATGGCAAATTAATTTATATCTGACCAATTTTCTGATTTGTAAAGACAGCTAATGTTGATTGTTGCTTAACAAAAAAAAAATGATATATGAATGTTAAATTACTCCATATTTTGATAACTCTGTGGGTTTTTAGATGTGATCAATATGTAATACTAATGTTGAGAGATATAATTTTTGGGGTGTGTAAATTACATTAAGCAAATTCAACTAGGCTTCACTAGAGCTAGGAAGATAATGTATGGAATCTCTTTCTTTTTCCTTTTTTCCTTCCCTGACCTGAATAAAGGATAAAAGAAAGAGAAAGAAAATATGCATAATGCAATATAATTTGTTATTTGGGATATGATGATAAAAGTGATTTAAAGGAACTTTAATCAAAGCCCATTATAAGAATATATAAATTGTAATCTATTTGCATTAAATTTAGGAAAACAGAAGAAGAGTTCACAGCTAACTTAAAAACTGTCAAAAAAACTGTCAAAAAATCAGCTTGCTTTTGAATTATTTAGAATCAGACTTCTCAGGGTGCACTGTGTACACACATACACACACACAAATACACAAAATTACATCTTAACTCTTTCCTAACTCACCAAGAAAAAATGATTTGTGTAAAATTGGAAAATATTCAAAATGAATATTCAGTTTGTCCAGAACATTTGATTGCTATTAGAAAATTTCATGAATTAAAGTCATATAAATCAACAAAAAATGTGTGTGTGTGTGTGTGTGTGTGTGTGTGTGTGTGTGTGTGTACAGGTGTGTATCTACATATATATATATATATATATATATATATATATATATATATATATATATATATATGCATTGCCTTGCCTTTTTGCTAAACAAAAAATGAAAATTATTTAAGGCAATGAAAATCATCTCTGAGAACTTCTCAGCTCAGCATTTGGAGAGAGAATAGATGTGGCAACTATTAAGAAGGTGAAAAGTCTATTTGTTTATTCACCCTATCTCAAATTATTTTGTAAATGTAAATTAGGGAATTAGGTATGTTTCATTGCTGGTAGAAAATTAATAGAAAATTTACAACAAAAACTATTTGGTTATTCTCAAAAAAATTGTTAACTAAGTTATTTGGAGCTATTGTCATCATGTTAAATCTAAATCTGATAATTACTATATATAGCATAGCCCATCAAAAAAAGATGAAGGGTGGGAGCTGGGCAAACAATAGCTCAGCTCCTTCCCTAGGGCCCTTGCCCAATCTTTTAATTCTAAACTTGTCAGTTTTCTTAAACTTTCAGGATAGATAAGGGCATCAGCCCTGAGAAGAGAGCCTATTTAAGAGATAAAGTAGGATTTATAATAAGGAAATTATATACAAAAATTCTGTAAGTTCATTTAATGATCAATCCTTTACACAAGGATGAGTTTAACATATGAAACAAGTTAAACCATCTTTTATGTGTTTATCTGGTAAACTTTTGGTGAATTTTGGTAAAAGAGATAATTTATCTAGCCTTTAGCTGCAGTTAGGAGAATTTGATATGGGAGATGAAACCTCTTAGCAAAACAAATGATATATTATTTCTGAGTTTTGAATTTGATTTCCTGATCATTAAAACAGTAAACTACCACTTGAGAGAAATTTCATAAGCTACTCAGAGAAATGTGACCCTGAAGAAATAGGAATCTAATAGAATAAAAGTTGGGAACTTTTGCTCAAACTTAGATCTTTCTGACTCAGTTTCCCAATTCTGTTTCTTTGTTTCATACTTGATCATTCCTGAGTCTGATAAAGTAAAACTATTAGAATGATATAGCGATCTAAACTAAGGAAGTTTTATTTTGTAATGTTTGTGCTCTCAGGCTGAGGCCTGAAGAATCAGTTTTGATGGTATTTTCATACTGTATGGGATATAGAAGACCCTTACCCAAAATGACTACTCAGAGATCACTCAAAGTAGAAAGTAGAAAGGTTGTTTATTAATCCAGATGAGGATGAGCAGTTCTACCACGAGATAAGGGGAAAAGAAAGCTCATGGTAGAAGGACTAAAGAAGTAGTAAAGATACACAGCTTTTATATAAGAAATTACCTCACAAATAAGAGAGCATTGAGAAGGATGGGGGAGGCATCTAATTGGTTGTTGTTATCCAAAGAGATTGGAATGAAAGGTTTCTGTTTCCCCAAAATCTCCTGATTCCTAGGAAACAGAAAATCAGGTCTTCAGACTTTAGATAATCAAGCAGACAGTAGTCAAGCTAATAGATTAAATATCAATAAATGTCAAATATTGAACCATCAGTTCAGCTTAAGTAAATATGTTTATAGCTGGCCAATGCTCAAGTAAATATGAGGCCTGCACATATTATATTTATGCCGGTCATAGGGGAAACACAGAAATAATGAAAATAAACTACAGAAAAATAATTCACACATTCCTATAAGTTTTTTACCTTATCTCTCTATTCCACACAATTCCCCACCTTGTAATATGTAAATGATTTTATTATATTTCTATGAAGAACTTACTGTTCAAAATTAGTTAACATATCTATACATTGGAACTTCCGGTTGAGATGGCAGAGAGGAGGCTCACAGCTGCATAAGCTCCACGCTTTCTCTCACTATCCACTTCATTACAAGCCTCTGAATCAATGCTTGACTGAAAAAAACCCACATATACTTACCAAGAGAAGCCATACTTGAGATCCGCCAATAAAGGTCTGTCTTTACTTGAGGGCTGGGACGGTTTTGGATCTGGCGCAGGCGGCGGGCAGCGGCAGTGAGAGCACGGGAGCAGACTGGAGAGGGGGTGGGGAGTGATCGCAGCCGTCTCTGCGGGGAGAACTTCGCTACAGGTTTGGATACTTTGCTCCAGTAGCAAGTCAGCAGCCCAGCAGAGAAGCTAAAAACACTGGGGCTGAAGAATACAACCCCAAACAGCTGGAGTCTCTCCGGACCTGGCCGCCCCCCCCAATCCCCACAGTGACTCAGCACGCTTTGGGATCTCAGAGCGCACGCGCAACACAGTCCTGCCAGTGCCTCACTGCTGCCCCCTGCAGTCTGTAGAGGAAGCTCGATAACATACCCAACCCCTCCCCCAAAGAAAGACTCCAGTTTTTTCTGTTTTTCTTTGGTAGTTTGTCTCTGATTAATAGACAGAATGAGCAAGAAGCTGAAGAGGACTTTAACCCTTGACAGCTTCTACACAGATAGAGAGCAGACTCTAAATCCTGAGGAGACTAAAAACAGGCAGTCCCCAGGTGAATCCCCAAAAGAGGAGATCATTTGTTCCTCAGCACAGATGAACCTCATAGAAGTGATTAAAAAGGCTCTCACAAGGGAGCTAGAAGAAAAATGGGGAAAGCAGAATGAGGCTTGGCAAAAGGAGAGGGAAGCTTGGGAAAAGGAGAGGGAGGCTTGGCAAAAGAGCCTGGAGAAAGTTAAAGAGAGAGTGGATAAAGAAGTAAAATCCTTGAAAAATAGGATTGGTGAACTGGAAAACAAAATTGGCGAAATGGAAAAAAATTCCACAGAACAAAAGAACTCAATTGGACAATTAGAAAAAGATTTTTAAAAAATGAGTGAAGAGAATACTTCACTGAAAATCAGAATTGAACAAGTGGAATTGAATGACTCGAGGAGACAAGAAGAATCAGTCAAGCAAATCCAAAGAAATCAAACAATGGAGAAAAATGTGAAATACCTTCTGGGGAAGACAACAGACCTGGAAAACAGATCCAGGAGAGACAATCTGAGAATCATTGGACTTCCAGAAAAACATGATGAAAAAAAGAGCCTGGACACTATTTTCCAGGAAATTATCAAAGAGAACTGCCCAGAAGTCATAGGAACAGAGGAAAAAATAAACATTGAAAGGATTCATCGATCACCCACTGAAAGGGATCCTAAAATCAAAACATCAAGGAATATAGTGGCCAAATGCCAGAACCCTCAGATGAAGGAAAAAATATTGCAAGTGGCTAGAAAAACCCAATTCAAGTATCAAGGAGCCACAATAAGGATCACCCAGGATCTGGCAGCATCCACATTAAAAGATCGAAGGGCCTGGAATATGATATTCCGAAAGGCTAAGGAACTTGGTATGCAACCAAAAATAACTTACCCAGCGAGAATGAGCATCTTTTTCCAGGGAAGAAGATGGACATTCAACGAAGTAAGCGAATTTCATCTATTTCTGATGAAAAAACCAGAACTTAACAAAAAGTTTGATCTACAAATATAGAACTCAAGAGAAATCTAAAAAGGTAAAGATTAATCTTGGGAACTATATTTTGACTATATAGATGTATAAAGAATACATGTATACCTTGTTCTAGAAATTGATGTGGAAAGGACATTGTATCAGAAAAAGGGTAAAGTGGGGGTAGTACATCTCATGAAGAGGCATAGGAAACCTATTATATCTGAGAGAAAGAATGGAGGGGATGAATATAGTGGGTATTTTACTGCCTTCAGAATTGGCTTTAAGTGAAAAATGTTAAGACATATTCAATCTATGGTGAAACTTCTCCCATCTCATTGAAAAGTGAGAAGGGAAAAGTGAAAAGGGAAGGAATAAGCTAAGAGGAAGGGAATACGGGAACTGGGAGGGAAAGGGGTAAGATAGGGGGAGGAACTCTAAGGCGGGGGGAGGGATACTAAAAAGGGAGGGCTGTGAGAAGCAAGTGGTGCTCACAAGCTTAATACTGGGAAGGGGGGGAAAGGGGAAAGAAGGGAGAAAAGCATAAACCGGGGTTAACAAGATGGCAAGTAATACAGAATTGGTCATTCTAACCATAAATGTGAATGGGGTAAACTCCCCCATAAAGAGGAAGCGGTTAGCAGAATGGATTAAAAGCCAGAATCCTACAATATGTTGTTTACAGGAAACACACCTGAAGCGGGGAGATACATGCAGGTTAAAGGTAAAAGGTTGGAGCAAAATCTACTATGCTTCAGGTGAAGTCAAAAAAGCAGGGGTAGCCATCCTGATCTCAGATCAAGCTAAAGCAAAAATTGACCTAATTAAAAGAGATAAGGAAGGACACTATATCTTGCTAAAGGGTAGCATGGATAATGAAGCACTATCTATATTAAACATATATGCCCCAAGTGGGGTAGCATCTAAATTCTTAAAAGAGAAACTAAGAGAGCTGCAAGAAGAAATAGACAGTAAAACTATAATAGTGGGAGATCTCAACCTTGCACTCTCAGAATTAGATAAATCAAACCACAAAATAAATAAGAAAGAAGTCAAAGAGGTAAATAGAATACTAGAAAAGTTAGATATGATAGATCTCTGGAGAAAATGTAATGGAGACAGAAAGGAATACACTTTCTTTTCAGCAGTTCATGGAACCTATACAAAAATTGACCATATATTAGGACATAAAAACCTCAAACTCAAATGCAGTAAGGCAGAAATAATAAATGCATCCTTTTCAGACCACGATGCAATGAAAATTACATTCAACAAAAAAGCAGGGGGAAGTAGACCAAAAAATAATTGGAAACTAAATAATCTCATACTAAAGAATGATTGGGTGAAACAGCAAATCATAGACATAATTAATAACTTCACCCAAGAAAACGATAATAATGAGACATCATACCAAAATGTATGGGATGCAGCCAAAGCGGTAATAAGGGGAAATTTCATATCTCTATTTGTATAAAATAGAGAAAGAGAAGATCAATGAATTGGGTTTGCAATTAAAAATGCTAGAAAAGGAACAAATTAAAAACCCCCAGTCAAACACTAAACTTGAAATTCTAAAAATAAAAGGTGAGATCAATAAAATTGAAAGTAAAAAAACTATTGAATTGATTAATAAAACTAAGAGTTGGTTCTATGAAAAAACCAACAAAATAGACAAACCCTTAGTAAATCTGATTTAAAAAAGGAAAGAGGAATATCAAATTGTTAGTCTTAAAAATGAAAAGGGAGAGCTCGCCACTAACGAAGAGGAAATTAGAGCAATAATTAGGAGTTACTTTGCCCAACTTTATGCCAATAAATTCGACAACTTAAATGAAATAGAAGAATACCTCCAAAAATATAGCTTGCCCAAACTAACAGAGGAAGAAGTAAATATCCTAAACAGTCCCATCTCAGAAAAAGAAATAGAACAAACTATCAATCAACTCCCTAAGAAAAAATCCCCAGGACCAGATGGATTGACATGTGAATTCTACCAAACATTTAAAGAACAATTAACTCCAATGTTATATAAACTATTTGAAAAAATAGGGATTGAAAAAAGGAAAGAGGAAAATCAAATTGTTAGTCTTAAAAATGAAAAGGGAGAACTCACCACTAACGAAGAGGAAATTAGAGCAATAATTAGGAGTTACTTTGCCCAACTTTATGCCAATAAATTCGACAACTTAAATGAAATAGAAGAATACCTCCAAAAATATAGCTTACCTAAACTAACAGAGGAAGAAGTAAATATCCTAAACACTCCTATCTCAGAAAAAGAAATAGAACAAACTATCAATCAACTCCCTAAGAAAAAAACCCCAGGACCAGATGGATTTACATCTGAATTCTATCAAACATTTAAAGATCAATTAACTCCAATGCTAAATAAACTATTTGAAGAAGTAGGGATTGAAGGAGTCCTACCAAACTCCTTTTATGACACAGATATGGTACTGATACCTAAACCAGGTAGGCCGAAAACAGAGAAAGAAAATTATAGACCAATCTCCCTAATGAATATTGATGCTAAAATCTTAAATAAAATATTAGCAAAAAGATTACAGAAAATCATCCCCAGGATAATACACTATGACCAAGTAGGATTTATACCAGGAATGCAGGGCTGGTTCAATATTAGGAAAACTATTAACATAATTGACTATATCAACAACCAACCAAACAAAAACCATATGATCATTTCAATAGATGCAGAAAAAGCATTTGATAAAATCCAACAGCCATTCCTAATAAAAACACTTGAGAGCATAGGAATAAAAGGACTTTTCCTTAAAATAGTTAGGAGCATATATTTTAAACCTTCAGTAAGCATCATATGCAATGGGGAAAAACTGGAACCTTTCCCGGTAAGATCTGGAGTGAAGCAAGGTTGCCCACTATCACCATTATTATTCAATATTGTATTAGAAACACTGGCCTCTGCAATAAGAGTCGAGAAAGAGATTAAAGGAATTAGAGTAGGCAATGAGGAAACCAAACTATCACTCTTTGCAGATGATATGATGGTATACCTAGAAAACCCCAGAGATTCTACTAAAAAGCTATTAGAAATAATTCATAATTTTAGCAAAGTAGCAGGATACAAAATAAATCCCCATAAATCCTCAGCATTCTTATACACCACCAACAAAATCCAAGAGCAAGAGATACAAAGAGAAATTCCATTCAAAATAACTGTTGATAGCATAAAATATTTGGGAATCTACCTACCAAAGGAAAGTCAGGAATTATATGAGCAAAATTACAAAAAAGTTTCCACACAAATAAAGTCAGACTTAAATAATTGGAAAAATATTAAGTGCTCTTGGATAGGCCGAGAAAATATAATAAAGATGACAATACTCCCTAAACTAATCTATTTATTTAGTGCTATACCAATCAGACTTCCAAGAAAATATTTTAATGATTTAGAAAAAGTAACAACAAAATTCATATGGAACAATAAAAAGTCGAGAATCTCAAGGGAATTAATGAAAAAAAAATCAAATGAAGGTGGTCTAGCTGTACCTGATCTAAAATTATATTATAAAGCAGCAGTCACCAAAACCATCTGGTATTGGCTTAGAAATAGATTAGTTGATCAGTGGAAAAGGTTAGGTTCACAAGACAGAATAGTCAACTATAGCAATCTAGTGTTTGACAAACCCAAAGATTCTAAATTTTGGGATAAGATTTCATTATTTGATAAAAACTGCTGGGATAACTGGAAATTAGTATGGCAGAAATTAGGCAAGGACCCACACTTAACACCACATACCAAGATAAGATCAAAATGGGTCCATGACCTAGGCATAAAGAACGAGATTATAAATAAATTAGAGGAACATAGGATAGTTTATCTCTCAGACTTGTGGAGGAGAAAGAAATTTGTGACCAAAGATGAACTAGAGACCATTACCAATCACAAAATAGAAAATTTTGATTATATCAAATTAAAAAGCCTTTGTACAAACAGAACGAATGCAAACAAGATTAGTAGGGAAGTAACAAACTGGGAAAACATCTTTACAATTAAAGGTTCTGATAAAGGCCTCATTTCCAAAATATATAGAGAACTGACTCAAATTTATAAGAAATCAAGCCATTCTCCAATTGATAAATGGTCAAAGGATATGAACAGACAATTTTCAGATGAAGAAATTGAAACTATTACCACTCACATGAAAGAGTGCTCCAAATCACTATTGATCAGAGAAATGCAAATTAAGACAACTCTGAGATATCACTACACACCTGTCAGATTGGCTAAGATGACAGGAAAAAACAATGATGAATGTTGGAGGGGATGCGGGAAAACGGGAACATTGATGCATTGTTGGTGGAGTTGTGAACGAATCCAGCCATTCTGGAGAGCGATCTGGAATTATGCCCAAAAAGTTATCAAACTGTGCATACCCTTTGATCCAGCAGTGTTTCTATTGGGCTTATACCCCAAAGAGATACTAAAAAAGGGAAGGGGACCTGTATGTGCCAAAATGTTTGTAACAGCCCTGTTTGTAGTGGCTAGAAACTGGAAATTGAATGGATGCCCATCAATTGAAGAATGGCTGGGTAAATTGTGGTATATGAATGTTATGGAATATTATTGCTCTGTAAGAAATGACCAGCAGGATGAATACAGAGAGGCTTGGAGAGACCTACATGGACTGATGCTAAGTGAGATGAGCAGAACCAGGAGATCATTATACACTTCGACAACGATATTGTATGAGGATGTATTCTGATGGAAGTGGATTTCTCTGACAAGGAGACTTAACTGAGTTTCATTGGAGAAATGATGGACAGAAATAGCTACACCCAAAGAAGGAATACTGGGAAATGAATGTGAACTATTTGCATTTTTGATTTTCTTCCCGAGTTATTTTTACCTTCTGAATCCAATTCTCCCTGTGCAACAAGAGAACTGTTCGGTTCTGCAAATATGTATTGTATCTAGGATATACTACAACATGTTTAGCATATATAGGACTGCTTGCCATCCGGGGGGGGGGGGAGGGAGGGAGGGGAAAAAACGAAACATAAAAAAAAACAAAAAAAATCATAAAAAAAAAAAATAGGGATTGAAGGAGTCCTACCAAACTCCTTTTATGACACAGACATGGTACTGATACCTAAACCAGGTAGGCTGAAAACAGAGAAAGAAAATTATAGACCAATCTCCCTAATGAATATTGATGCTAAAATCTTAAATAAAATATTAGCAAAAAGATTACAGAAAATCATCCCCAGGATAATACACTATGACCAAGTAGGATTTATACCAGGAATGCAGGGCTGGTTCAATATTAGGAAAACTATTAGCATAATTGACTATATCAATAACCAAACAAACAAAAACCATATGATCATCTCAATAGATGCAGAAAAAGCATTTGATAAAATCCAACATCCATTCCTAATAAAAACACTTGAGAGCATAGGAATAAATGGACTTTTCCTTAAACTAGTCAGGAGCATATATTTAAAACCATCAGTAAGCATCATATGCAATGGGGAAAAACTGGAACCTTTCCCAGTAAGATCTGGAGTGAAGCAAGGTTGCCCACTATCACCATTATTATTTAATATCGTATTAGAAACACTAGCCTCGGCAATAAGAGTCGAGAAAGAAATTAAAGGAATTAGAGTAGGCAATGAGGAAACCAAACTATCACTCTTTGCAGATGATATGATGGTATACCTAGAGAACCCCAGAGATTCTACTAAAAAGCTATTGGAAATAATTCATAATTTTAGCAAAGTAGCAGGATACAAAATAAATCCCCATAAATCCTCAGCATTTTTATACATCACCAACAAAACCCAACAGCAAGAGATACAAAGAGAAATTCCATTCAGAATAACTGTTGATACCATAAAATATTTGGGAATCTATCTACCAAAGGAAAGTCAGGAATTATATGAGCAGAACTATAAAAAAGTCTCCACACAAATAAAGTCAGACTTAAATAATTGGAAAAATATTAAGTGCTCTTGGATCGGCCGAGCGAACATAATAAAGATGACAATACTCCCTAAACTAATCTATTTATTTAGTGCTATACCAATCAGACTTCCAAGAAAATATTTTATTGATCTAGAAAAAATAACAACAAAATTCATATGGAACAATAAAAAGTCGAGAATCTCAAGGGAATTAATGAAAAAAAAAATCAAATGAAGGTGGCCTTGCTGTACCTGATCTAAAATTATATTATAAAGCAGCAGTCACCAAAACCATTTGGTATTGGCTAAGAAATAGATTAGTGGATCAGTGGAAAAGGCTAGGTTCACAAGAGAACTGTTCGGTTCTGCAAACATATATTGTATCTAGGATATACTGCAACATATCCAACATATAAAGGACTGCTTGCCATCTAGGGGAGGGGGTGGAGGGAGGAAGGGAAAAAAAATTGGAACAGAAATGAGTGTCAATATAAAGTAATTATTAAATAAAAATTAAAAAAAAAACATATCTATACATTGTTTATTTGAAAAATCATTTTAATAGTATCTTCTGTATGCAATATTTTTGATAGGAACCATTGAACTACTCTGGTTACTAATGTAATTATACAGGGTGGACATAGTGGCAACAAACTAATATCACTGATTGCAATGTCTATACCATAAAAATTGCTTCCACCAACAGGAAGCAATTGGAAACAATTATCACAGAACAGATTGGCATTTGGCAGACATAAAAATATAAAGATAAATAAACAAAGATGACAATCTTGGGAAACTGAGGCACAACATTACACACTCTTTTTCTGAATATTTGAATTATTGAATTACCTCCCCTAGATACCTGGGAGGTTTTAGAACCATAATTTTGACCAACCCAATGTGAAGCAAATAAATCAAAATAAAACTAGAAAATGTGAGGACTTATGGCAAGGGCAAGTCTCTCCCTGACAACCCCAGAGTTGTCAACAGTACAAAAACCCTCATCTCAGCCAGAGAATCCAGTTTGAGATAGACAGTTCACTATGTTAGATGGTCTGCAGTCATTTGTGCATTTAACTCAGTTTCTGCTTATATAGGGAGCAGCAATGCTCAAGACAGTCATGCTGTCCATGCTAGGACAGGCACCCCACTCCAGCGGAGAAGGGTGAGGCTTAGAGTAGCTCCACCTTTCCCCACCCAGAGGAACAGACAGGGCTGCTACTCTGTTATTAGAGTATGCACAATGAGACCATTAAGGCAGGCAAACCCTGAACTTTTAGATGCCTGATTTTAAAACTGCAATCTCCTTTGAGAATGTTGAGATACCAATTAAGAAACTGGGATAGGTATCTATATCTTGGAGATTTCCTAAAAACAGGCAATCAGAGAATAGTCTGTCAAAGCAATTCTAACAGAATAAGAGATTTCAAAGCTAGAGCATCAAATAACCATCTCACATATAAAGTTCCTATACATCCATAAAATAGCAATAATTGCACAATTTAATAATTTCCATCCAAAATCTTAAACACACAGTAATACAGTTATAATTTTGACAATAATTCATCAACCACTTTCCCACTTCCCCCATGTCAGTCCAAATTACATCAGGAGTAGGGGCAATGGTCTCAATCTAAGTTGCTTCAGGCTGAAAAATGGGTGAAGGTTCTCAATCCAAGCAGGAGACGGGTATGGCATGCTGACAGCTACCAAAACATCAGATGGGCCAATCCATATCTCAGAAGAGGTTCAATAATCTGTCATTTGACCAAGATCTAAAACAACAACAAAAATATCAAATCTAACAAGGTTAGAACAGTCTGAGATAGATTGATTCACCAGAGTGCTGCCAAATGTAAAGAGCCAGCAGCTGAGTTTGCTTCACAAAGTAGGCAAACAGCTGTCAGCTATATTCCCAAATAATAAAACAGCAGTTAGATTTCACAGATCATTGTTCATTGTACTCTCACCATTTAGAAACCTTTTGAAAAACACTTAAATATCATAAACACAATATCCAGTAACAGACAGATGACCAGGCTAAATACTTATTTGCCTAAGCATTTAAGATATAATGATTACATATAATCAGATTAGAAACAACAAGGTATGACATAATTGAATTGCGTTCACAGTTTCTATTGACCATTGCCCTGATCATAGAAATCAGTCACAGGAAAAAAAATGCAAGAACATAACTATAACATAACACAAGCAGTTAAAACTCAACCTTCAGCACATCAGAGAATGGAACTTTAAAATTCCCAAATAGTATTAACTATGAGCCCAAGAGATTTTATCTCCAAAGTTTCAGATCAATCCCAAACACTTATTTACCATGACCTTATATCAGTAACAGTAAGAAATTTATCCCAGAAAATTCTTACATACCCAAATAGATGTTGAATCTTGAATAAGTTGAATATTATATCAATCATTTTGCTTTTAAAATACCCAACACACAGAAAAATCCCAAACTATATATTGTCCATAACAAAAACATTTTCAAAAGGACAAAGACAAAAAACTATTATTCTTGGAGTCACTTTAAATATCTGAACAATTCTTGAAAACATCAATAAAACTTTTTCAAATAACCCTTTCAAA
Source organism: Antechinus flavipes (assembly GCF_016432865.1). Taxonomy (NCBI): domain Eukaryota; kingdom Metazoa; phylum Chordata; class Mammalia; order Dasyuromorphia; family Dasyuridae; genus Antechinus; species Antechinus flavipes. The sequence continues at coordinate 194,445,967 of NC_067400.1, read as the reverse complement.
CTATATATCACATTTCTGATCACATTCATTAATATTGATAACCATTACGTATCTAAAGAAACAAATATTCAATCAATTAACATCCTGTAAAAGCAACCTGTCCCTTTAAATCACAGTTTGCTTTCTCCAGCCAAAGGAACCAAGTAGCTGCAGCACCTTTCTACTTCTGCTCTCCCTCCCCCCCCAAAAAAAAAACACATCCCGTCCCACAGCCATCTCTTTGTGACTACCCTTTCCAACCAGTTCTTTCTTTTTCCACTGATTTCTTCTTGAAATCATTTGCTCCTACTAATCAATCCTTCTTAAATCGCCTTCATTCTCCTGTCCCATCTCTCTCTCTTTCCAATGCCTACTTTATCAAACCTATTCTTATATTCTTTAAACACTCTCAAACCAATAACTCTTTTGACTAGATGCTCTATTTAAATTATTAATTGCTTTTGCAAATCAATCTTTCTTGTGCCTTTTCTTTAAATCACCTTTTTTTTAAACTTTAAACTTCAAGATTCACAATTAACTTTGAACCAAATTTCATAAAATTTATAATATAGTTTACAAATTACCCAATACTTCTAGAAAGCAATATACCATTTAAGTAGGGAGATACAAACACGGCCTCCCCTTAGGTAAGCTACTAGCATTTTGTTTAATAACCTATATTTTTTATTTGAAGTTCAACCAAATAATAAAAAAAATTTCTCTCTTCAGTTGTAAAGGCATCAATATTCGAACAATTCTTAAGATTTTATATCAGAATAAATCTAACATGTACAAGGAAACAATAAAATTATTTTCCCCAATTTCAAAATTATTGTACCTCTTTAAAATATAAGTTCACAAAATTCTTAATTAAATGTTGCAGACAATTACCAAGTTTAGCCTTCTTAAACTTTCTGTTTTCCAATTCCATGAAAGCAAACTTGCTAATAATGATTTTTCTTTCTTCTCCTAGGACAATTTTTAGAAACATGCCTAGTTTTCCCACAGGTCCAACAGGTCAGAGAGCCCCTCATGTTAGGCCATTTACTCTCTTCCTCTATTTTTATTCTTCCCTTTTAATATCTGCAATTTCTTATTTATATCTGGCCATAAGTTGGAGATGTCATTTATTTAATTTATTTAGACATGCTACCATTGTGTTAAGTTCCCAATTTTAATACACATACCAATTTAAAGTTATTTTAAAATTAACCAGTACTTTAGTTTGTGAAGTTTCCTAAAATCTATCTAGATATTCCATTCAAACTTCTTTTTTTTTAGTAAGCCAGGAAAGAGTTAAGCACCAATTCTTGCTTTATCTTGAGATTTTTTTCAGGCATAATTCCACAAACCTGAGTTCTGATAACAGCTTCTTGCTTATAGGAGTGATAGCACACTTGTCTATTTTTCTCAAAACTTTCCAAACTTTCAATCTATGTTTTTATTTTCCCCCTTCTGTCCCCCTTTCCTACAAAGCTGCTGCAATCAGCCAGAGGCAAAGAGAAAGAGAAAAAAAATTTTCTTTTCTTGCACTTGAGAAGTGCAATCTTGAAAAGCCTAAAATTAGCTCCCAAATTACCTTACGATGATATAAAACCAATATATTCTGAGCCACTCTGAAAGAATTACTATTCTGAATGAATTCCAATTCCAACAATTCAGCCTGAAATTTTTCTAAGCCTCAACACAGAGGCTGAATTCTTATCTCTACAAGCTTGCTAACTTTTAACACAGAACAAAATGCAAAGCAGATATACACAAACAGACACACACTATTTTTACTTTTTATATACAGATTTAAGTCTGATATACCCAAATAGTCCTGGGAACATTCTCCCAGTTTTCTTCCCTTTTATATCTAGGAGGTTCATTCCAGTCTAGAATTCCTTAGCTAATGTCCTGATACAAATTCTTGGACTACTTCTATCCCATTTTACCACCTTGGATCAATCCAGGTGTTGTCAGAGGCCCTTCGTATTATTCTCATGCCCCGCAGCCACCCGAGAGCTTCCTCAGGAAAGTCCTTTATCATTATGGTCTAAAACACTCCCAACACAAAAACAAATTTGGGGAGGCTAATCCCTCGGGATTTCTCTCAACCCAGCAAGTGGACCCCCAGACTCCCGAGAGCTTTACCTCGAGTTTAGAAGTATAAATTCTTTCAGACTGTGCTGTGGGCCATCAGGACTCTACTTCCTTCAGTCTTCAACTCTGCTTTCCACTAAGTATCTGCCTCAGGTTGTTGTCTAGAAGGGGGGAGGCTGCTCAGCCAGAGCCAGAGACCATGGAGAAAACTACTCCATGGGTACCTGTCCCTGTTCAGGGTGCACACAGCTATCTCTCCCAAAGACCCCAACCCAGAGAGTACCCAACTGTGTGGGATGTAGAAGACTCTTACCCAAAATGACTACTCAGAGATCACTCAAAGTAGAAAGCAGAAAGGTTGTTTATTAATCCTCATGTGGATGAGCAGTTACCACAAGATAAGGGAAAGAGAAAGCTCATGGTAGAAGGGCTAAAGAAGTAGTAAAGATACATACAGCTTTTATACAAGAGATTACCTCACAAGTAAGAGAGCATTGAGAAGGGGGGGAGGCATCTAATTGGTTGTTGCTATCCAGAGAGATTGGAATGGAAGATTTTTCTTTCCTCCAAATCACCTGATTTCTAGGAAACAAAAAAATCAGGCCTTCATGCTTTAGATAATTAAGCAGACAGTGGTCACACTAATGGAATAAATATTGATAAATGTCAAATACAAAATAAATGTCATCAGTGCAGGTTAAGTAAATATGTTTATATCTGGCCAAGGCTCAAGTAAATATGGGCCTGTCCATATTATATTTATGCAGGTCATAAGGGAAACACAGAAATAATGAAAATAAAATACAGAAAAAGAATTCACACATGCCTGTAAGTTCTTCACCTTATCTCTCTATTCCACACAATGCCTCCATATTTTCCTTTTATGATAAATTCCTATGATAAGAGCAAATGGTCAATACAAATTCAAGTATATAATATCTTCTTGTTTTCAATATGAAAATATGTAGTCGATGTATCCTAAATAATTTGATGAATGAGTATTTGACCTAGTCTTCCATTTGTTATAGATACATATAAATGTTTAGTGAAATAAATTCATTATAGGTTTCCAAAATAATGTAAGAACAATTAGCATGATTGTCCCTATGAATGAACTGTTATTTTATTGTTTATTTGAAACTAAAACTGAACCATCTTTAAGATTGGTATATACTTTATGTCCTGTGATACAAATATATTTCATAATTTCATCATCGCTGCTCAATATACATTGGTCTTTGTACATCTTGTAGAAGTCCTTGTAGACTTGTCTTTTTATCTCAGATCATCCTAATCTGTATTTGTTAGAATTGTTTTATATTCTAGATTTCGGTCAGTTACAGCTGCATTGGCCAGCTTCAAAGACTTAAATCAGCCTTTGGATACTTCAGTCAGCTCCAACTTGCCACCCCCTCCATAAAAAGATGGGACCCTGCAAGTGACTCAAATCTATGCCCATTCTCAGCAGGAAGCAGTTTTAGAAGATGAGATCATTCCCCTGGCACCCAGAGGACTTTGAGCCCCATTTATTTAAAGGGGGGAATTGGAACTGATTGGTAATGGATCCCAAATTATCTGGATGAGTCTCCTGTTACAATATATTTGGGACTTAGAATGGCACAAATTTTCACATTTCAGATATGGGATTCCATGATGTTTTTCTTTTTTTTTTTTTTATTTTATTTAATAATAACTTTGTATTGACAGAATCCATGCCAGGGTAATTTTTTACAACATTATCCCTTGCACTCATTTCTGTTCCGATTTTTTCCCCTCCCTCCCTCCACCCGCCCCCCCAAGATGGCAAGCAGTCCTATATATGTTAAATATGTTGCAGTATATCCTAGATATAATACATATTTGCAGAACCAAACAGTTCTCCTGTTGCACAGGGAGAATTGGTAAAAATAACTCGGGAAGAAAATCAAAAATGCAAATAGTTCACATTCGTTTCCCAGTGTTCCTTCTTTGGGTGTAGCTCTTTCTGTCCATCATTTATCCATTGAAATTCAGTTAGGTCTCTTTGTCATAAAAATCCACTTCCATCAGAATACATCCTCATACAATATCGTTGTCGAAGTGTATAATGATCTCCTGGTTCTGCTCATTTCACTTAGCATCAGTCCATGTAGGTCTCTCCAAACCTCTCTGTATTCATCCTGTTGGTCATTTCTTACAGAACAATAATATTCCATAACATTCATATACCACAATTTACCCAGCCATTCTCCAATTGATGGGCATCCATTCATTTTCCAGTTTCTAGCCACTACAAACAGGGCTGCTACAAACATTTTGGCACATACAGGTCCCTTTCCTTTTTTTAGTATCTCTTTGGGGTATAAGCCCAATAGAAACATTGCTGGATCAAAGGGTATGCACAGTTTGATAACTTTTTGGGCATAATTCCAGATTGCTCTCCAGAATGGTTGGATTCGTTCACAACTCCACCAACAATGCATCAGTGTCCCCGTTTTCCCGCATCCCCGCCAACATTCATCATTATTTTTTCCTGTCACCTTAGCCAATCTGACAGGTGTGTAGTGATATCTCAGAGTTGTCTTAATTTGCATTTCTCTGATCAATAGTGATTTGGAACACTCTTTCATGTGAGTGGTAATAGTTTCAATTTCATCATCTGAAAATTGTCTGTTCATATCCTTTGACCATTTATCAATTGGAGAATGGCTTGATTTTTTACAAATTTGAGTCAGTTCTCTATATATTTTGGAAATGAGGCCTTTATCAGAACCTTTAATTGTACACCACCAACAAAATCCAAGAGCAAGAGATACAAAGAGAAATTCCATTCAAAATAACTGTTGATAGCATAAAATATTTGGGAATCTACCTACCAAAGGAAAGTCAGGAATTATATGAGCAAAATTACAAAAAAGTTTTCACACAAATAAAGTCAGACTTAAATAATTGGAAAAATATTAAGTGCTCTTGGATAGGCCGAGCAAATATAATAAAGATGACAATACTCCTAAACTAATCTATTTATTTAGTGCTATACCAATCAGACTTCCAAGAAAATATTTTAATGATTTAGAAAAAATAACAACAAAATTCATATGGAACAATAAAAAGTCGAGAATCTCAAGGGAATTAATGAAAAAAAAAATCAAATGAAGGTGGTCTAGCTGTACCTGATCTAAAATTATATTATAAAGCAGCAGTCACCAAAACCATCTGGTATTGGCTTAGAAATAGATTAGTTGATCAGTGAAAAGGTTAGGTTCACAAGACAGAATAGTCAACTATAGCAATCTAGTGTTTGACAAACCCAAAGATTCTAAATTTTGGGATAAGATTTCATTATTTGATAAAAACTGCTGGGATAACTGGAAATTAGTATGGCAGAAATTAGGCAAGGACCCACACTTAACACCACATACCAAGATAAGATCAAAATGGGTCCATGACCTAGGCATAAAGAACGAGATTATAAATAAATTAGAAGAACATAGGATAGTTTATCTCTCAGACTTGTGGAGGAGAAAGAAATTTGTGACCAAAGATGAACTAGAGACCATTACCAATCACAAAATAGAAAATTTTGATTATATCAAATTAAAAAGCCTTTGTACAAACAGAACGAATGCAAACAAGATTAGTAGGGAAGTAACTAACTGGGAAAACATCTTTACAATTAAAGGTTCTGATAAGGCCTCACTTCCAAAATATATAGAGAACTGACTCAAATTATAAAAATCAAGCCATTCTCCAATTGATAAATGGTCAAAGGATATGAACAGACAATTTTCAGATGAAGAAATTGAAACTATTACCACTCACATGAAAGAGTGTTCCAAATCACTATTGATCAGAGAAATGCAAATTAAGACAACTCTGAGATATCACTACACTCCTGTCAGATTGGCTAAGATGACAGGAAAAAACAATGATGAATGTTGGAGGGGATGCGGGAAAACGGGGACATTGATGCATTGTTGGTGGAGTTGTGAACGAATCCAGCCATTCTGGAGAGCGATCTGGAATTATGCCCAAAAAGTTATCAAACTGTGCATACCCTTTGATCCAACAGTGTTTCTATTGGGCTTATACCCCAAAGAGATACTAAAAAAGGGAAGGGGACCTGTATGTGCCAAAATGTTTGTAGCAGCCCTGTTTGTAGTGGCTAGAAACTGGAAAATGAATGGATGCCCATCAATTGGAGAATGGCTGGGTAAATTGTGGTATATGAACGTTATGGAATATTATTGCTCTGTAAGGAATGACCAGCAGGATGAATACAGAGAGGCTTGGAGAGACCTACATGGACTGATGCTAAGTGAGATGAGCAGAACCAGGAGATCATTATACACTTCGACAACGATATTGTATGAGGATGTATTCTGATGGAAGTGGATTTCTCTGACAAAGAGACTTAACTGAGTTTCATTGGAGAAATGATGGACAGAAACAGCTACACCCAAAGAAGGAATACTGGGAAATGAATGTGAACTATTTGCAATTTTGATTTTCTTCCCGAGTTATTTTTACCTTCTGAATCCAATTCTCCCTGTGCAACAAGAGAACTGTTTGGTTCTGCAAATATGTATTGTATCTAGGATATACTGCAACATGTTTAGCATATATAGGACTGCTTGCCATCCTGGGGGGGGGGGGGAGGAGGGAGGGAGGGGGAAAAACGAAACATAAGTGATTGCAAGGGATAATGTCGTGTAGAAATTATCCTGGCATGGATTCTGTCAATGCGAAGTTATTATTAAATAAAATAAAATTTATTATAAAAAAAAAAAAAAAAAGAACCTTTAATTGTAAAGATGTTTTCCCAGTTTGTTGCTTCCCTACTAATCTTGTTTGCATTCGTTCTGTTTGTACAAAGGCTTTTTAATTTGATATAATCAAAATTTTCTATTTTGTGATCAGTAATGGTCTCTAGTTCATCTTTGGTCACAAATTTCTTTCTCCTCCACAAGTGTGAGAGATAAACTATCCTATGTTCCTCTAATTTATTTATAATCTTGTTCTTTATGCCTAGATCATGGACCCATTTTGATCTTATTTTGGTATATGGTGTTAAGTGTGGGTCTTTGCCTAATTTCTGCCATACAAATTTCCAATTATCCCAGCAGTTTTTATCAAATAATGAAATCTTATCCCAAAAGTTAGAATCTTTGGGTTTGTCAAACACTAGATTGCTATAGTTGACTATTCTGTCTTGTGAACCTAACCTTTTCCACTGATCAACTAATCTATTTCTTAGCCAATACCAAATGGTTTTGGTGACTGCTGCTTTATAATATAATTTTAGATCAGGTACAGCTAGGCCACCTTCATTTGATTTTTTTTTTCATTAATTCCCTTGAGAGTCTCGACTTTTTATTGTTCCATATGAATTTTGTTGTTATTTTTTCTAAATCATTAAAATATTTTCTTGGAAGTCTGATTGGTATAGCACTAAATAAATAGATTAGTTTAGGGAGTATTGTCATCTTTATTATATTTGCTTGGCCTATCCAAGAGCACTTAATATTTTTCCAATTATTTAAGTCTGACTTTATTTGTGTGGAAACTTTTTTGTAATTTTGCTCAAATAATTCCTGACTTTCCTTTGGTAGATAGATTCCCAAATATTTTATGCTATCAACAGTTATTTTGAATGGAATTTCTCTTTGTATCTCTTGCTCTTGGATTTTGTTGGTGGTGTATAAAAATGCTAAGGATTTATGGGGATTTATTTTGTATCCTGCTACTTTGCTAAAATTATGAATTATTTCTAATAGCTTTTTAGTAGAATCTCTGGGGTTCTCTAGGTATATCATTATATCATCTGCAAAGAGTGATAGTTTGGTTTCCTCATTGCCTACTCTAATTCCTTTAATCTCTTTCTCGACTCTTATTGCAGAGGCTACTGTTTCAAATACAATATTGAATAATAATGGTGATAGTGGGCAACCTTGCTTCACTCCAGATCTTACTGGGAAAGGTTCCAGTTTTTCCCCATTGCATATGATGCTTACTGAAGGTTTTAAATATATGCTCCTGACTATTTTAAGGAAAAGTCCTTTTATTCCTATGCTCTCAAATGTTTTTATTAGGAATGGCTGTTGGATTTTATCAAATGCTTTTTCTGCATCTATTGAGATGATCATATGGTTTTTGTTTGGTTGGTTATTGATATAGTCAATTATGTTAATAGTTTTCCTAATATTGAACTTTTTCAAATAGTTTATTTAGCATTGGAGTTAATTGATCTTTAAATGTTTGATAGAATTCAGATTAAATCCATCTGGTCCTGAGGATTTTTTCTTAGGGAGTTGATTTATAGTTTGTTCTATTTCTTTTTCTGAGATGGGAGTGTTTAGGATATTTACTTCTTCCTCTGTTAGTTTAGGCAAGCTATATTTTTGGAGGTATTCTTCTATTTCATTTAAGTTGTCGAACCCTGCATTCCTGGTATAAATCCTACTTGGTCATAGTGTATTATCCTGGGGATGATTTTCTGTAATCTTTTTGCTAATATCTTATTTAAGATTTTAGCATCAATATTCATTAGGGAGATTGGTCTATAATTTTCTTTCTCTGTTTTCAGCCTACCTGGTTTAGGTATCAGTACCATGTCTGTGTCATAAAAGGAGTTTGGTAGGACTCCTTCAATCCCTACTTTTTCAAATAGTTTATTTAGCATTGGAGTTAATTGATCTTTAAATGTTTGATAGAATTCAGATGTAAATCCATCTGGTCCTGGGGATTTTTTCTTAGGGAGTTGATTGATAGTTTGTTCTATTTCTTTTTCTGAGATGGGAGTGTTTAGGATATTTACTTCTTCCTCTGTTAGTTTAGGCAAGCTATATTTTTGGAGGTATTCTTCTATTTCATTTAAGTTGTCGAATTTATTGGCATAAAGTTGGGCAAAGAAACTCCTAATTATTGCTCTAATTTCCTCTTCTTTAGTGGTGAGTTCTCCCTTTTCATTTTTAAGACTAACAATTTGATTTTCCTCTTTCCTTTTTTTAATCAGATTTACTAAGGGTTTGTCTATTTTGTTGGTTTTTTCATAGAACCAACTCTTAGTTTTATTAATTAATTCAATAGTTTTTTTACTTTCAATTTTATTGATCTCTCCTTTTATTTTTAGAATTTCAAGTTTAGTGTTTGACTGGGGGTTTTTAATTTGTTCCTTTTCTAGCATTTTTAGTTGTAAGCCCAATTCATTGACCTTCTCTTTCTCTATTTTATACAAATAGGCCTCTAGAGATATGAGATTTCCCCTTATTACTGCTTTGGCTGCATCCCATACATTTTGGTATGATGTCTCATTATTATCGTTTTCTTGGATGAAGTTATTAATTATGTCTATAATTTGCTGTTTCACCCAATAATTCTTTAGTATGAGATTATTTAGTTTCCAATTATTTTTTGGTCTACTTTCCTGTGGCTTTTTATTGAATGTAATTTTCAATACATCGTGGTCTGAAAAGGATGCATTCACTATTTCTGCCTTACTGCATTTGAGTTTGAGGTTTTATGTCCTAATATATGGTCAATTTTTGTATAAGTTCCATGAACTGCTGAAAAGAAGGTGTACTCCTTTCTGTCCCCATTACATTTTCTCCAGAGATCTATCATATCTAATTTTTCTAGTATTCTATTTATCTCTTTGACTTCTTTCTTATTTATTTTGTGGTTTGATTTATCTAATTCTGAGAGTTCAAGGTTGAGATCTCCCACTATTATAGTTTTACTGTCTATTTCTTCTTGCAGCTCTCTTAATTTCTCTTTTAAGAATTTAGATGCTACACCACTTGGTGCATATATGTTTAATATAGATACTGCTTCATTATTCATTCTACCCTTTAGCAAGATATAGTGCCCTTCCTTATCTCTTTTGATTAGATCAATTTTTGCTTTAGCTTGATCTGAAATCAGGATGGCTACCCCCGCTTTTTTGACTTCACCTGAAGCATAGTAGATTTTGCTCCAACCTTTTACCTTTAACTTGCATATATCTCCCCGCTTCAGGTGTGTTTCCTGTAAACAACATATTGTAGGATTCTGGCTTTTAATCCATTCTGCTAACCGCTTCCTCTTTATGGAGGAGTTTACCCCGTTCACATTTATGGTTAAAATGACCATTTCTGTATTACTTGCCATCTTGTTAACCCCAGTTTATGCTTTTCTCCCTTCTTACCCCCTTATCCCCCTTCCCAGTATTAAGCTTGTGAGCACCACTTGCTTCTCACAGCCCTCCCTTTTTTAGTATCCCTCCCCCCCCCAGAGTTCCTCCCCCTATCTTACCCCTTTCCCTCCCAGTTTCCGTCTTCCCTTCCACTTAGCTTACTCCTTCCCTTTTCACTTTTCCCTTCTCACTTTTCAATGAGGTGGGAGAAGTTTCACCATAGATTGAATATGTCTAAAATTTTTCTCTTAAAGCCAATTCTGAAAGCCGCAAAATACTCACTATATTCATCCCTCTCCATTCTTTCTCTCAGATATAGTAGGTTTTCTTTGCCTCTTCATGAAATGTAGTACCCTCACTTTCCCCTTTTTCTGGTACAATGTCCTTTCCACATCTAGTTTCTAGAACAGGGTATATCTGTATTCTTTATACATCTTTATAGCCGAAATATAGTTCTCAAGATTAATCTTTACCTTTTTAGATTTCTCTTGAGTTCTGTACTTGTAGATCAAATTGTTTGTTAAGTTCTGGCTTTTTCATCAAAAATAGGTGAAATTCACTTACTTCGTTGAATGTCCATCTTCTTCCCTGGAAAAAGATGCTCAATCTCGTTGGGTAAGTTATTTTTGGTTGCATACCAAGTTCCTTAGCCTTTCGGAATATCATATTCCAGGCCCTTCGATCTTTTAATGTGGATATTGCCAGATCCTGGGTGATCCTTATTGTGGCTCCTCGATACTTGAATTGGGTTTTTCTAGCTGCTTGCAGTATTTTTTCCTTCGTCTGAGGGTTCTGGCATTTGGCCACTATATTTCTTGGTGTTTTGATTTTAGGATCCCTTTCAGTAGGGGATCGATGAATTCTTTCAATGTCTATTTTACCCTCTGTTCCTATGACTTCTGGGCAGTTCTTTTTGATAATTTCCTGGAAAATAGTGTCCAGGCTCTTATTTTCATCATACTTTTCTGGGAGTCTGATGATTTTCAGGTTGTCTTTCCTGGATCTGTTTTCCAGGTCTGTTGTCTTCCCCAGAAGGTATTTCACATTCTTTTCCATTGTTTGATTTTTTTGGATTTGCTTGACTGATTCTTCTTGTCTCCTCGAGTCATTCAATTCCAATTGTTCGACCCTGATTTTCAGTCAAGTATTTTCTTCACTCACTTTTTTAAGATCTTTTTCTAATTGTCCAATTGTTTTTTCTTTTCTTTTGTTCTGTGGAATTTTTTTCCATTTCGTCAATTTTGTTTTCCAGTTCACCAATCCTATTTTTCAAGGATTTGGTTTCTTTATCCACTCTCTCTTTAACTGACTTCTCCAGGCTCTTTTGCCAAGCCTCCCTCTCCTTTTGCCAAGTCTCCCTCTCCTTTTTCAAAGCCTCACTCTGCTTTTGCCAAGCCTCCCTCTCCTTTTGCCAAGCCTCCCTCTCCTTTTCCCATTTTTCTTCTAGCTCCCTTGTGAGAGCCTTTTTAATTTCCTCCATGAGATTCATCTGTGCTGAGGAACATATGATCTCCTCCTTTGGGGATTCACCTGGGGACTGTTTGTTTTTAGTCTCCTCAGGATTTGGAGTCTGCTCTTTATCTGTATAGAAGCTGTCAAGGGTTAAAGTCTTTTTCAGTTTCTTGCTCATTCTGTCTAATAATCAAAGACAAACTAGCAAAGAAACAGAAGGAAAAAAAACCTTTGAATGGAGGCTGCTTTCTTTGGGGGAGGGGCAGGGTAGCCGTGAGGCACGGGTCCTACTGTGCTTCAGCGCCTGTGCTCTGAGATCCGAGAGCATGCTGAGACACTGTGGGGGAGGGGTGGCCAGTTCCTGAGAGACTCCAACTGTTTGGGGTTGTATTCTTCACCCTTGGTGTTTTTAGCTTCTCTGCTGGGCTGCTGGGCTGCTGGGCTGCTGACTTGCTGCCAGAGCAAAGTATCTAATCCTGTAGCAAAGCTCTCCCCGCAGAGACGGCTGCGATCACGCCCCACCCCCTCTCCACTCTGCTCGGCTCTGAGCCGCCTTCCATGCTCTTGCTGCCACTACTGCCTGCAGCTTGCTTCCGATCTAATAACCGTCCCCGCCCTCGCGCAAAAACAGACCTTTCTTGACAAGTCTCAAGGATGGTTTCTCTTGGTAACTAATTGTATGGTTTTTTTTCAGTCGAGCATTAATTCAGAGGCATGAAATGAAATGGATAGTGAGAGAAAAATGTGGAGGTTACACAGCAGTGTGCCTCCTCTCCGCCATCTTGGCCGGAAGTCCCATGATGTTTTTCAAACCCCCTCAGAGATCTACTGTACAGCATATTTAAAAATAACCATAGATATTTCTAATTGCGGATACTGTTTTAAGGAATATCACTAGAATCCAAATCATGAATGTGTTAGAAGGATATATTGTAAAATGTTATAATTGTATTTTATTTCAATGTCTTACTTTTATTCAAATGTTTGTCAAATTCCATACCTATGGTTGCTATTATGAAACATCCATCCTATGTGATGATATCTAATAAGATTAATCACAATTGGTATAAATCAGCAGGTGAACAGGTTTGAGACAACATCAAAGTAAATTAGAAAATTGTAGTAGTAGAAGAGATTTGTCAAATTACTCACTGATGGAATTCTAGCAGATATATCAACTATTACAACACTTGCTGTTTCAGCTACAGCTCTTACAAAAACTGTTCAGACTGCTCGATTCTCAGATAAATCAGCAAAAAAAGTATGTCATAAGCTTTTTAGAACAAATTAATATAAATTATGAGTTAAAACAAGAATTAAACTTAGTAGAATAATCATTATTATAATTAGGGAATCATGTGAACAATTTGGAATCTCAATTACAGCTAACTCTTTAGCAAAAAACACGGCAAGAAGCAATGTCCATGGAATTGATCCTGATAGTGTAGCTGACCAAATTATTTGAGTGATTAAAAAAGAAAAATCCTATAAATAATCTGACCGCTATCCTTTTGCATTTTGTTCCTCTCTCATGCTTTATTTTGCTACTAATTGGCTTAGCCCCTTGTGCTGTCAAGTATGTTCTGCAATCATTCTCAACTATGAGAACAGAAGTTCATAGACTTCATTTTTAATTTAAAAAGGGAAGAATTGTAGAGGGCTGAGAGGTAAGACTCCATTCCAAGCTTTGAGTCTTACAGTAACTTGGCTCACCAAAACTCCCTTATTGAAATAGCAGGTACTGTTTGTCAATATAATAATTAATAACCTAGCGACTGAAGCAAATGCAAACACTACTCTTTGGATTAAAATCAAAACCTTTGAATTTAGTACAGGAAAGAATATCCACAGGGAGACTAAAGGTATTTGGGAGAAAGATACCTGACTTTACTCTGATACATATCTCAACTATTTACATCTCTGTCTAAGTAATCAAGATCCAAGGCTTAAGGGGTTTAATCATTTGCATGATAGTAGATTTTTTTAGGTTATAGGAATTTTAAAAGAGTGTACTTTGTATCAAATCTATGAGTATTTGAGGTATATATATTTTTGTCTCTGATCAATAAACTTCTGGCCCCTATGTTATCATATCCTTCATCACTATAAGAGCTGGACTCCAACAACCTTATATGTTACACATTTTTTTTTTCTTCTAAGATTATTTACTTCAAAAATCTAAAGATTAAAATATGATATCTAGCATTGCGTGGTCGAAAAAGCTTTAAAATAAATTCTGCAGTTTATTTTCTGCTACCATATGTCTATTTATTAACAATTATGCTTTCGATAAAGCCTACCAATGAGTAGTCAAGTCCCAGTGGCAATTTGCTGCTATTTCACAACCCGAAGAATATAAATGTTACCTTGTGGCCTAGCTGTACCTGATCTAAAATTATATTATAAAGGAACAGTCACCAAAACCATTTGGTATTGGCTAAGAAATAGATTAGTGGATCAGTGGAAAAGGTTAGGTTCACAAGACAGAATAGTCAACTATAGCAATCTAGTGTTTGACAAACCCAAAGATCCTAACTGGGATAAGAATTCATTATTTGATAAAAAATGCTGGGATAATTGGAAATTAGTATGGCAGAAATTAGGCATGGACCCACACTTAACACCATATACCAAGATAAGATCAAAATGGGTCCATGACCTAGGCATAAAGAACGAGATTATAAATAAATTAGAGGAACATAGAATAGTTTATCTCTCAGACTTGTGGAAGAGAAAGAAATTTGTGACCAAAGATGAACTAGAGACCATTACTGATCACAAAATAGAAAATTTTGATTATATCAAATTAAAAAGCCTTTGTACAAACAAAAATAATGCAAACAAGATTAGAAGGGAAGCAACAAACTGGGAAAACATCTTCACAGTTAAAGGTTCTGATAAAGGCCTCATTTCCATAATATATAGAGAACTGACTCAAATTTATAAGAAATCAAGCCATTCTCCAATTGATAAATGGTCAAAGGATATGAACAGACAATTTTCAAAGGATGAAATTGAAACTATTACCACTCATATGAAAGAGTGTTCCAAATCATTATTGATCAGAGAAATGCAAATTAAGACAACTCTGAGATATCACTAACACCTGTCAGATTGGCTAAGATGACAGGAAAAAATAATGATGAATGTTGGAGGGGATGCGGGAAAACGGGGACACTAATGCATTGTTGGTGGAGTTGTGAACGAATCCAACCATTCTGGAGAGCAATCTGGAATTATGCCCAAAAAGTTATCAAATTGTGCACACCCTTTGACCCAGTAGTGTTTCTATTGGGCTTATATCCCAAAGAAATACTAAAGAAGGCAAAGGGACCTGTATGTGCCAAAATGTTTGTAGCAGCCCTATTTGTAGTGGCTAGAAACTGGAAAATGAATGGATGCCCATCAATTGGAGAATGGCTGGGAAAATTGTGGTATATGAATGTTATGGAATATTATTGTTCTGTAAGAAATGACCAGCAGGATGAATACAGAGAGGACTGGCGAGACTTACATGAACTGATGCTGAGTGAAATGAGCAGAACCAGGAGATCATTATACACTTCGACAACGATATTGCATGAGAACATATTGTGATGGAAGTGGATTTCTTTGACAAAGATACCTGAGTTTCAATTGATAAATGATGGACAGAAGCAACTACACCCAAAGAAAGAACACTGGGAAACGGATGCGAACTATTTGCATTTTTGTTTTTCTTCCCGGGTTATTTATACCTTCTGAATCCAATTCTCCCTGTGCAACAAGAGAACTGTTCGGTTCTGCAAACATATATTGTATCTAGGATATACTGCAACATATCCAACATATATAGGACTGCTTGTCATCTAGGGGAGGGGGTGGAGGGAGGGAGGGGAAAAATCGGAACAGAAATGAGTGCAAGGGATAATGTTGTAAAAAAATTACCCTGACATGGATTCTGTCAATATAAAGTAATTATTAAATAAAAATTAAAAATAAAATAAATAAATAAATAAATAAATGTTCCTTGGTTCAAGGACAGCCCTGGGGAAAAGTGTACAAGAAGGTCCATTTCTACCATCTCACTCTGAATCTATTGAATTTCTGAAATGAAATTAAACATAGAACCCTTAGTGGTAGAAGGGACATTAGAAATGTTCTAATACACCTTTCTTAGATGAAGAAATTAAATTGATACTAAAAGATATCAACTTTTTTGGGGGGGATCACTTAGCTTAGCAATGGCAGAACCAGAAAGCAAAATCAAATAAAGTAGCCATTATAGTATGCTTTCCATACACTATTTAATATAGAATGTACCCAAAGTCTTAGTGTAGTTTTAAACCTATATAGTCATAGAAAAACTTGGTATTGTGCATATACTGTTACCACACATATATTTCCATAAAATATAAGCTAGCACATTTGACCCATACTATGTCATGTGTAAATACATGAGACAAGGTCTAGAGGTGTTTCTGAAAAAAAGAAAAAACCTTCACCTCTCCTCCTCTCTGTTCCAAACTTTAAAAAAATCTGAAGAAAATAGAATGCTAGCTAGCCATCGACAATAGAAGAAAAAAAAGAAAATTGGGGAATAGGCAAAAAGGCAATGAAAAAACAAAATTAATCACATTTTGTAAATGACACAATTATTTGCTTAGAGAATCCTATAGAGTCAATTAAAGTTAATTGAAAATAATAATTTCAGTAAAATAGTAGGGTATAAAATAAGCCTCTGAAAATCATTAGCATTTCTATATATTATAATAAATGCAAGAAAAATTTTAAAAAGAAATTCCATCCTTAATTAATATTGAATACATAAAATATATGAGAATCCAGGCAGTAACACAAACAGTAATTATGTTAGTAAAGTTTCAAAACACTCTTTACAGTAATAAAGATAGGCCCCAAATAATTGCACATAGATTAGTTTCTTGTGATTGAGTCATTCTAATATAATAAAAAATATATAATGTAAAACAATTCATAATGCTACAAAAATTAAATCAGAGATTTCTATATCATTACCAATTAAGCCACCAAAGAAATACACTAGCGACAAAAATAACAAAATTATTGAGAAGAACCAAAGTTCAAAGATAATTTAGGGAATTTTTTTTAAGAGAAAGAAGAAATATTGTCAGCAGAAGAGTCCAAACTAAACTATAAAGTACTAATTAGTTGGTGTTAATAAGAAAACATGAAAAATTGAATAGTAGAAGAAATTAGGTAAATATGTTCTAAAGTATTCAAGTCTATGACAGTATTTCATAAAGAATGCCAACTATTGGAGTAAATACTCTGGTATTGGAGTCCTTACTATCTGACATACATATTAAAAAAGTACTGTTGATTTGGAACTATATCCAAAGGACAATAAAAATGTGTATACCCTTTAATCCAGCAGTGCCACTATTAGATCTGTATTCCAAGGAAATCTTTAAAAAAGGCCAAAGGATCTACATGTGCAAAAATGTTTGTAGCAGCTCTTTTTATGGAGGCAAGAATTGGAAAAGAAGTGGATACCCATCAATTGGGAAATATCTGAACAAGCTGTGGCACATAAAGGTAATGGAATATTATTGTTCTATAAAAAAAATGAGGAATGTTGATTTTATAAAGGCCAGGAAAGATTTCCATGGATAAATGCTGAGGGAAACAAGCAGAACAAGAAATGCATCATACATAATAACAGCAAGATTGTACAATGATCAACTATGAAAGATTTGGTTCTTCTCACTTGTCCAATACAATCTCAATAAACTTTGTATAGAAAACACCATCTGCATCCAGAAAAAGAGCTATAGAAATTGGATGTAAATCAACACATGCTATGTTCACTGCTTTTTTCTGTGTTTTTTTTTTCCTCTCCTATGGCTTTCTGCTTTTGTTCCAATTTTTCTCTCCTAACATTACTCATAAATAAATGTGTATTCAAAAAGTTAATATACATGTATAACAAAAAAAAATTAATAAAGAAAAAATAAATAAAATAGAAATGGCATTCTCTTTTATGATAAAATGACAAAATAATGACAGTGTTTTATGGGGGTTTTTGTTTGTTTTATGTTTTAGAGGTCTATTAAATATAACAAGATATTTTTATGATAATGCTTTTGTTCATTGAATTATATATAAATATTTTACTTACATAAATTAAATGATATTATAGAGAAAAAAGTACTGCTGAAAAAATTGAAAAACAATGCGGCAGAAATTAAGCAATGCAAAATCTCATACATTATATCAATAAATTCTAAATGGGATCCATAATAGAAAAGATCATTTCATAAACAAATTAAAAGAGAAGATACTTTTCACAACTATGGATGAAGAAAAATCACTGATCAAACAAAGAAGAGAATACCATAAAAGATAAAATAGACTTTTTTTTTTGATGGAAGTGAAGAAAATAAAGTATTAAGTTTCTTCATTACTTTACAAATGAGCTTTGCAAGTAAATATACTTATGCCTCAAGTAAACACTAGGGTTGATGTTTACATGTCCTGACTTCCATATTTGTTTCAGAGAAGGAAAGGAGGAAAGGGAAAGAAGGAATAGCATTTTCAAAATTATACTTCAAGACATAAGACGTCTTAAAGAATCTCCCCCTTGCTTTCTTGTGCTGTGTTCCCCTCCCGTCCTCTCTGCCCCTTTTTTTCTTTGTCTCTGTTTCTCTATTTGTGTCTCTGTTTCTTTTTCTTTATGTCTTTTTTTCTCACTTCCTCCTCCCACTGATTCTGAAAGATGTTCTCCAGGATCAAGATTCGCTGATTTTAAAATCTATAATTATAAAATAGAAAACTTGATTATATAATAAAACAGTTGCTATACAAACAAAATTAATATAGCAAGAAGTATGAGGTAAGGAGTCAACTGGGAAAATGTAGAAAATTTCTCTGTTATCCAATCTATAAAAGAAATTATTATAAATATCTAAAAATACAAATTCATCAATAGATAAATGGACATTTTATTTGATCAAGTAATTTCCCAAAGAAGAAAGGCAAACTAGCTAAAAAAAAAAAATGAAAAATGCTTCTAATCATTAACAATAAGAAAATTGCAAATTGAAATGAATTTTGAAATTGATATTACATATTGCATCTTTTAGCAAAGATGACAGAAGAGGGAAGTGACAAGTGCTGTAAGAGTTATTTGGAGAATACACTTTTTGAACACACTTTTTGGTAAAGGTATGAACTGATAAAAACTGTTCTGGGAAGCAATTTAGAATTATTCTTAAATTCTATTAAATTGTAAATACTCCTTTGTCCTAAATAAAATTATTAGACTTATACTGCAAAGAAATCAAAGAGAGAAACAAGTCATAGGTACAAAAATATTTTCAGCAACAATTTTTGTTGTAAAATAAAAAGAATTAGAAACAATGTACCCAGCAATTGGCAGTATAATTGAATTAATTATGGTATGTGAGATATTTAGCACTTAACAAAGTGTCTGGCATATAGTAGGTAGCTAATAAAAGCTTATTTTTGATTGAATTATTGTCATATTCAGAGAAAACTAACATGGATTATGTGAACAAGACCAAGTAGGATTTACATCAGGAATGCAGGGCTAGTTCAGTGCTAGGAAAACTATTAGCATAATTGACTATATCAATAACCAAATTAACAAAAAAAAATGATTATCTCAATAGATACAGAAAAAGCATTTGATAAAATACAATACCCATTCTTATTTTAAAAAAAAAACACTAGAGAGTATAGGAATAAATGGATCTTTCCTTAAAATACTCAATATTTTATTCAGCAAGCATCATATATAATGGGGATAAACTAGAACCATTCCCAATAAGATCAAGGGTGAAACAAGATTGCCCACTATCACCATTAATATTCAATATTGTATTAGAAATTCTAGCCTTGGCAATCAGAGAAGAAAAATAGATTAAAAGATTTAGAATAGGTAATGAGGAAATCAAATTATCACTCTTTGCAGATGATATGATGGTATACGTAGGGAACCCCAGAGAATCAACTAAAAAGTTATTAGAAATAATCTACACCTTTAGTAAAGTTGCAAGATACAAAACAAATCACATAAATCCATCAGCATTCTTATACATCACTAACAAAATCCCAAAGCAAGAGATACAAAGAAAAATTCCATTTAAATTAACTGTTGAAAATATAAAATATTTGGGAATTTATCTGTTAAGAGAAAGTTAGGAACTATATAAGCAAAACTACAAAACAAAACAAAACAAAACAAAAAAAAATTCCACACAAATAAAGTCAGATCTAAGCACTGGAAAAATATCAAGTGCTCTTCGATAGATCAAGCAAACATAATAAAGATGACAATACTCTTTAAACTTCCAAGAAACTATCTTACTGAACTAGAAAAAAAAAATTTCATCTGGAGGAACAAAAGGCCAAGAATTTCAATGAAGAAAAAGCAAATGAAGGTGGCCTAGCTGTACCAGACCTAAGTCATCAAAACCATTTGGTACTGGCTAAGAAATATAGTTGATCAGTAGAATAGGTTCGGTTCACAGAACAAAATAGCCAATGACTATAACAATATAGTATTTAACAAACCCAAAGGCCCCAGCTTTTGATATAAGAATTCATTATTTGACAAAAACTGCTGGGAAAATTGGAAATTAGTATGGCAGAAAGTAGGCATAGACCCACACCTAACATCATATACCAAGATAAAATCAAAATGAATTCATGATCAAGACAGAAAAAATGATACTATAAACAAATTAGAAGAACATAGGATAGTTTACCTCTGAGATTTATGGAGAAGAAAGGAATTTGTGACCAAAGAAGAACTAGAGTCCATTATTGATCATAAAATAGGTAATTTTGATTATATTAAGTTAAAAAGTTTTTATACAAACAAAACAAATGCAGACAATATTAGAAAGGAAGCAATAAACTGGGAAATCATTTTTACATCCAAGGATCTGATAAAGGCCTCATTTCTAAAATATATAAAGAATTGACTCAAATTTATAATAGTTCAAGCCATTCTCCAATTGATAAATGGTTAAAGGATATGAACAGACTATTCTCAGATGAAGAAATTGAAACTATTTGTAGCCCCATGAAAAGTGCTCCAAATCACTATTGATCAGAGAAATGCAAATTAAGACAACTCTGAGATACCACTACACACCTGTCAGATTGGCTAAGATGACAGGAAAAGATAATGATGAATGTTGGAGGGGATGTGGGAAAACTAGCACACTGATACATTGTTGGTAGAACTGTGAATGGATCCAACCATTCTGGAGAGCAATTTAGAACTATGCTCAAAAAGTTATCAAACTGTGCATATCCTTTGATCCAGCAGTGTTTTTTGTTTTGTTTTGTTTTTACCGAATTATATTATATATTACATCCCAAAGAGATCCTAAAGGAGGGAAAAGGACCTACATGTGTAAAATGTTTGTGGCAGTCCTCTTTGTAATGGCAAACTGAGTGTATGCCCATCAATTGGAGAATAGCAGAATAAATTATGGTATATGAATGTAACGGAATATTATTGTTCTGTAAGAAATGACCAGCAGGATGAATACGGAGAGGCCTGGAGAGACTTACATGAACTGATGTTGAGTGAAATGAGCAGAGCCAGTAGATCATTAACAACATGATCTGTACATGTACATGACAACAAGACTATACAATGATCAATTTTGATGGAGGTGACTCTCTTCAATATTGAGATGATTCAAACCAGTTCCACTTGTGCAGTGACAAGAGAGCTATCTAAATCAGAGAGAGGACCATGGGAACAGAGTGTGGAATACAACATAGCATTCTCACTCTCTCTGTTGTTATTTGCTTGCACTGTGTTTTCTTTCTCAGTTTTTCTTTTTCTTCCTTCTTGATCTGATTTTTCTTGCACAACAAGATAATTGTATAAATATGTATACGTATACATATATTGGATCTAACATGTATTTTAACATCTTTAACATATATTGGACTACCTGTCAGCTAGGGGAGGGGAGGGGAGAAAAGGCGGGGAAAATTTGCAATAAAAGATTATGCAAGCATCAATATTGGAAATATTACCCATGCATATGCTTTGTAAATAAAAAGCTTTTTTAAAAAAAGAATCAAGTGAACAAATATTAAGAGGAGTGAGCAGAAACAACAACCAAAAGAAAAAGAAAAAACTCAAAACAGTTTATAAAAAGATTACATCATTGTACAAAAGAAAAAAAGAAAGAAAATAAATTTGTGAAAGTCTTTCTCCCCCCCCCCCCCCGAGGAAATTGGGATTCAGTGACTTGCCCAGGAACACACAGCTAGTAAGGTAAGTGTCTGAGGTCATAATTGAACTCAGGTCCTCCTGATATCAGGGCTGGTGCTCTCTCCACTGTGCCACTTAGCTTTCCCATTTGTTAAAGTCTTAAGAACTAAATAATGGAATAACCAATTATAACTCCAGAAGACTGATAATGAATCATACTTCCAACTTCTTATCAAGGAAATGATGAATTAAAGATTTAAAATGAAATTTTCAGATAGAACCAGCATTGTGGATTTGGGAGAATGAATGGTAATGCTATATCTATTCTGTAGAAAAAAGGTCTTTAATTTTACTTTTCTGGGGGTGATGTTTGGAGTGATGGTGATAATAATACATGAAAAAAAAAGAAACCATCATAGAATCAATAAAAAAAATAAACAAGAAAGAAGAAAAAGTTAAGAAATGAGACAAGCAAGACAGGATTAGAACTACCATGTTAAATTTTAATTATATCAAAAACACAATAAGATGTACATATTAAATAGAAACATAAACAAAATTGTAAGGGAATCAGTAAACTGGGAAAAACAAGAGAGAATATGGAGTTGGGAAGGAAGAGAATAATCATTTATTAAGTGTCTACCCTGTTCAGGTCATTATGTAAGTGCTTTACAAATATCATCTCTTTTGAGTTTCACATGAATTCATTTTATAGTTAAGGAAACAGAAAAAGAGAGAATTTAAGTTAGTTACCTAGGATCAAATAACTATTAAGTATCTGAGGTGGGATTTGAATTCATCTCTTCCAAATACCTCATCATACGCTAAGCACTGTGCCACCTAGCTGTCACTATGTACAGAAGTTCTCAAGTTCTGTGTGTGATACCCATTTTGTTTTACTATGAATATGAAAAATTTTGTTTGTTAAGTTCATAGTAAAAAAAAAAAAAGTCTTGTGTTCATAGGAAATCTAATAGTTGGAAAATTTTCTCTTGTTCCAAAACCTGCCTTCTTGATTCTGCCATATGATTCTATGCAAGATTACCCACCGTTTCCATACTGCTACTCTTCAAATATTTATGTACAATCATTTTATTGTGTATAGTATAGTTGAGTTGAAGCCATACTAAAAGGTCTTATTCTGTCAAGTAAATAAGTAAATAAAGTTTAGAAAGATTACAGCTAAAAAATATTCATTCTGTCAAGGCCTCCTAAAAGTCAAGTAGCAAGTGTCTCCTCTTCTCTTTCTCCTTCTCCTCCTTTTCTTTCCCCTTTTTCCTCTTCACCTTCTCTTCTATTTTTTTATATATGAAATCAAATTAAAATGACAATTGAAGCCATAAAGTCACTAAAGGAGAAAGCATGTATCCTGCTGATAGTATTTATAAAGGAGGAAGAATAGCTTTACCAGCTTCCTCTTATTTAATTGCATATTTGAGTTTTAATTCTTTAGTTTTTCCATCAGTGGTCCCATGAAATATTATGCAGAATCTATCTGAAATGAACTCTCTAACCACCCTTCCTCTTAACTAACATTGTCAAGTGTCCTCATCCATCATATCCTTTCTTTTATCGCAGATACTCAATTGCCCCTTTCTTGTCAAAGCTAATAGTTCTTCCAATTGTCCACCCAATAGTTCTTCTTCCTAGGATCTTACTCTATCAATAATACTTTTTCATAAATGTTATCCCTTACTCTCTCTACATGGGACCTGGACAATGTATTAGGTTCTCCAAAATTTTAAAAGAAAAAGGCCTTCTGATCCTACTACTCCTTAAAATGAAAAATTAAAGAAGAGAAAAAGAAAGAAAGAAAATTCAGAGATTGTTCAGCTTAAGAGACATAAATAATTAGAGAAAATAAGCCTTTGGTTATTATTTTCTATTTTCTAATATACCAACATTTCTCAAAGCACAATTAGAGCCTCATAATGTATTTGTTTTCTGGACTTGCTTTTTAGCTAATATTAGTAATTAGAAATATGAGAATTAAGTTAATCAAGTCTTCAGTGAAACTTCAAAGTAGTCTATTATTCTGATACATATTTCATGCTCTAACAATTTTTGTATACCTCTCTCTTAATCTTTTTCAAGGCAATATGTCTTCTGTTGATCTGCTTCAAATATTGGACTAGTTGGAGTGATGAGGTAATCAGCTATTGCAAAGACTAATGCATAGCACTGGATGGAAAAACATTTCTATGTAAAACAGTAATTGAAATGATGGTTATTTTTATAGCATTTTTACTTTTAAAAATCAAAAAATCATATTTAAAAATAAGCTAGTAAGATTGGTAAATAACTATATGAATGGAGGTATAAATATATAATATTAGGAAATTATGTAATTTTTAAAGAGGGCAAGTTGGATGTACTTGTAATATTAAAAAGAAGTAGTGCATTGTTAAACTTTTTACTGTAAATTATTATATTCAAAATATCTGGCTTTACTTATTCCTGACATTTTATATAGTCTGTAACATGTCACTATTGAATTTTATAACCTAATAAAGGAAGGGAATTTTGTTAAGCATTCTTTTATTTATCCTGTTCCAATTTCATTTTATTTACTCCAAGTACATCATGATTAAAGATGCAATATAATTCATCAAAATTCAACTGTCTGGGCCAGTGCCAAGATATCATGTTGAAAAAATTTCAACTTCTTAGCATATAATCATACTTGTCTTAACTTGAAGCTTTCTTTTTTTTTTTTTACAAAATACTATTTTATTCCAAATTTATTTCATATAATAAATTAATACAGATAAATCCTATTTAAGTAGTACCATTGCAAAGAACTCTGAAAAAATTATAGTAATATGCTATCATGGAATCCATAAAAATAATCTCTTTTTGATTGTTGGATTCCTGGTGCCTTTGTATATAGTAGGCACTTAATAAATATTTATTGAATTGAATTATTAAATTAATAATATGTAACAATAGTATAGCAATGTTTTCTCTGATCTTTATTCTTATCATACTTCTTTATAACGAAGAATTCTAGTTGCAGTACTGTTTGAAAGGAGAGGTATGAATGGAACTACAGTTGAGTAACTGACCATCCCAAATGCCTTTACAGCATATTTAATCTACAAAACCATTGATTACAACAAACAGATACTAAAGACATGATCAAGAGAGCATTTGATCAACTTGATGAAAGTTCTTCAATCAACTTGATGGCATTAGAGGGCATGGACCTTTGTCATAAGGGAGCACCTTTAATGGAGATATATTTGTGCTAGAAAAGCCTTTTTAGGATTATATAAGATCTTTTTGATTTGTCACCAATCACTTGGGGGACTCTTTAAACATAAGGTTAACTAGCTGTCAGATATGTAGTCGCCTGTCAGAGGAACCTTCCCTTCTGTGTCTCTTAAGAATAAAGAGAAATGGCTTCTTTATTTTTGTGGGGGAGCTGGGAGAAGGACATTATTCCTTGTCACTAAGTCAGCCAATAAACATTTTAAAAAGTCTACTATGTTCCCTTCTTTGTCACAAGCTTTCTCTTTCTTGGACTTCAATTTACATTGTCTTATTTATAGTTGCAGTAGCAACTCACCCATTTTCTATCTCCTGCTAGGAAGCAAGAAAAGATTAAAGAATTGGGTCAGATTCTTCTGTTTTTATGCTCTTAGTTCTATTCCCTAGATAGTATTTTGCAGAAATCCAGCAGACTGGACCAAAGTGAACTAGATCTGATGCCTCACATGGTATCAGAAAGTAATTGATGCTGCTTAGGTGTTAGTTCATGAAAGAATTATATGATGCAGTTAGAAGTCATAGTAAACAGAGAATTAGTCTTAATATTAATAAAACCTGACATCAGTCCTGCCTCAGACACTAGTTACAGGATCCTGAACAAATCACTTTAAATGTACTTGTAATCAATTTTCTCATCTGTAAATGGGGTTAATAGTAGTATCTATGTCATAAAATTATTGTGAGGATTAAATGAGATAACATACATAAAGTACTCGGGAACCTTAAAGCAACATATAAATATTAACTATTATCACTAATATGCTATTATTACAATTGTTATTTTATCCCTATGGGTCAAAAGGATAAGAAACAGATTTTGATGACCCAAAATGATAACAAGTGTGAGGCTTACTCCTGAGGTTGCCCACTATCACCATTACTATTCAATATTGTATTAGAAATGCTAGCTTCAGCAATAAGAGTTGAGAAAGAGATTAAAAGAATTAGAGTAGATAATGAGGAAACCAAATTATCACTCTTTGCAGATGATATGATGGTATACTTAGAGAACCCCAGAGAATCAACTAAAAAGCTATTAGAAATAATTCATAATGTTAGCAAAGTTGCAGGATACAAAATAAATCCCCATAAATCCTCAGCATTTTTATATGTCACCAACAAAATCCAATAGCAAAAGATACAGTGTTGTGAGAGAGGAAAATCCCAGGAAATGGATTGCTTGTGTGGCTCCATTCTGACCAAGGTATAGACTTTGAGAACTAGCTATTCAAGGAAATGTAGATTTCGACAAGTATAAAAAAATCCAGGACTGTTTTTGATCATTCCAAAGGAAACCCACAGCCTTTCAATAATATACTGATGAAAATATTAGAAACATAGACCAGAAATCTCAGTGGAATCAATGCATGGCATTTTTAGCAGCCTCCTATAATTCTGCCAAGAATAATGATACAGGATTTACACCATAGTTGCTAATATTGGGGCAGGAATTACGTCTGCTCATTGATTTATGCTTCTGAGTCTTAGAAGATGAAGAAGATACAATTCATATCTAGAATTAGAGACTGATTTAAAAAAGTTCTCATTTTCAATGACTTCAAATGAGAAGAGTTTTGAGACATTTAGGTAGCATAATAGACAGAAAGCATTGGACCTGGAGTCAGGAAAAGCTACATTCAAGTCTTGCTTTAGACCTGTACTCTCTATATGACCCTAGACAGGTCACTCAATTTCTATCTGCATAAGTTTTCTCATTTGTGAAATGGGGAATATTATAGCACCTACTTCCCATAATTAAATGAGATAATATTTATAAAGCACTTTGAAAATATTAAAGTGTTATTATAAATGCTAAATTTTATTGAATGAGACCCCTGTGCTGAATTCCATTATCAGGAATACCAGTAAAATAACAGGTTCTTATTAGGAACCATTGATTTCCAGAATGCACAAATGAGAAGAACAATGAAAAATAAATTAACACAAAATAATAGAAAAGACTGGACAACTTGCCTGTTTACATAATACCTCCAGAGAGTGTATGTATAGAGAAAGGAAGGTGGCAGTATTAAAAAAAATCATAGTCATTAATTATTGCTCTTAGGAGACTCAGTCAAACTGCATAATGAGCAGGAATAAAGAAGAGATGGACAATTTTTAAAAAATGAATTATGAGTGGAAGTCAGAAGGATTTGAGTTCAGATCTGGTCTCAGACATTTAACACGTCCTAGCTCTGCAAACCTGGGCAAGTCACTTAACCCTAATTGTCTCAGCAAATCAAAAAAAAGAAAAGAAAAGAAAAAAAGAAAAAGAAAAAGAGAAAAGAAAAGAAAGAAAGAAATCTAAGGAGAAAAGATTGCCAATTGTAGAAAAACCTTCTGATTCTAGAAAATGACATACCAGATATTATGTTTATTGTCCCAAATAAGCTCAGTTTTAGGGGAATGCAGATCTATATGTCTGATGAAGATACCAACCAATAGAAAGATCTATAGGTCACCCTCCAAAAATAAATAAATAAAGCCATCTTATTTATTATTAGACTAACTTATAATGTTGCTGAAGAAGCAGAAGTGGTTATACATATAACCTAGATTAACATTGTAATGTTTATTTTTATGGTATGTCTTGCATATGATTGCAAATGTATAGATGTCAAATACACTTTTGAATCATATTTTTATTATTTTGTGTTTCTTTTTACTTACCTATAGACTAGTGTCATTTATATATTAAATGTCTGCTATGTAAGGTTTTATAATTTGTTTATTTCTTTAGTCTAATAGACTTTTCTCATATTGTTACTCCATATGGTTATTAATACTGCTGTTTGCATCATTTTAATTTATGGTTATTTAATATATAGAGACATGTGATATGCCATGCATATAATTTAGACATTATTGATATATTAAATGCTGATGATTATTATGATTTTATAATGAATATCTGCAGATATTATATAGCACACATATTTTCTGCAGTACTAAAAAAATGTTGGCAGTGGGAAGAAATGTCCTTCACATTTCTAAGATCCAGAAAGACAAGGGTTAAAGGGAATTATAGAAACTACTTAAGAGGGGCAATGTGCAGGATTACATGTTCATATGTTTCCATTCACTTTCCCTTTGGATAGGCTCTTGAACAGACTTTTCAAAAAGTCTGAGAAAAAAAGATGAAGAAAGAAGATGAAGTCATAGGAAGGCTCCAGGTTTTTCCTGCCACATATTCGAGAATGTCATTGTGACTAGGAGCAGGAGAATGCAAAGTATGAATTGATATCTCTTTGAGAAACCACTTATGAAAGCAGAAAGCATATAGCTAGCTCCATGGGAAGTGCTTCTTGATGAAAAAGGCCCACATCCTGAATCTCATCAAGATGATGAGGGTTAGGGGAAAACAATTCATCAAATTCAAGAATTTTTGGTTATATTTGAGATACACACAAGCTAATAGGAGAAAAAGGTTAGCAATGGTGTTGTTGGGTTGGATGTAACTCTATGGATATGTGTGAATACTATCCTCCTGTTAATTCAAATCATTTTTTTTGCTTATTAATTAATATGTTCACTGAATACCCTGTGACAGACTTATAGGAAAACAAAGATAGGAACTATATAGGATAGATAGGCATGAATGGGCTAAAATCTGCTTCATCAGAGGAAAGATTCAAATTTATTCTGGCCTACGCATTTGCTACTTCTATGATCCTGGATAAGACTCAGTTGGAGCCTTTGTTTTTTCATATATAAAATTAGAAAGTTAGTCTATCCCTGTTCTAAGATTCCTTCAAGCTATGATTCTAGAATTCTGAGATCATAGATTCATTTGAGTAAGTCAGGTGAGTAATTCATAACAAACCTATTGGATATCAGCTCTATTTCATTTGAAGAATATAATTTCTACCAATACTTCATTATTTTAATTATATTACAGAAGTACAGTATAGATATCTTATGGTATTAGTTATAAAAGATTTTATCTGTAACACAGATATAATTCTGATGGATATTTTGAGTAGTAGGAAGACTGCAACTTCTTGAGATTGATTGGGTTTGAAATATGGCTTAACATTTCCTCTATGAAGAATGGCAGAGAATCTCATATAGCTCTGTATTTTGGTGAAGGACATCTATTTTTACAATATTTTCTAACTTTATTATTTGTCTGAATCATTTTTTCATAGCTTTGCACTCAATTAAAATCCAAATACTAACTTTTTTTATAATGAGCAAACAAAAGATTTGAATGTTTGGAGTAGAGATGTTAGTCCTATTTCTTCTTCCTCACATCTCTGCCAGCATAATAACTTTACTAAAAACCCACTTCCTAGACCATATCTTCCACACCCACTCAAACTATTCCTCACACATGTCATTCCATTGTTAGTCACTATGACTTTGCATAAGTTGTCCCCCATACCAAAATGTACTCTTTCTATATCTCTATCTTTTAGAATCCATAAAATTCTTCAAAACTCAGCTGAAATGCCACTTTGTATATGAAGTCTTTCATGATATCTCTATCTGCTATACACTTTGTATAGTGTGTCTACAGTATCTCCGGTTACAGTTCTCTAATACAAGGACTATATAATTTTTGTCTTTCTCTCATCAACATGTAACATTAACAACTTCAGTAACTTGATCTCACAGATTCCTTCCAAATCTATATCTATGTTTCTATGAATCTTTGAGCTAGTTTTTAGTCCTTATACTAATGCATTACCTGCTACATAGTAGACACAATGAATATGTGTTGATTCACTGATGGATGATTTTGAATCCTACCCAGTAGAAAGAGAAGTGGTCTAGAGTCAGAAGCCTCGAATTCAATCTACATCTAATAACTATCAACATGACCTTAGATAGTTTATTTAATCTTCCTAGAAACTGGATTAAACAATCTCTGATTTTCCTCTCAGATCAAGATCTATGATCCTGTGAGTTTCTGAGCCTGAGTGTAAAGCCTTTATATCTATTTGCTAACCTTCTAAATCAGTCTTCAAATTTTAGGAGTAGCTGCTTGTTATATTAAAGGAAGCCTCCATCTCTAGTATTCTGTGCATATTTTGGGGTAAAAGATATATGCAATTTACAAATGATTCAAATCAAATGAGAGAAACATTAAATTAAATTCCTGTTCAATATTTCTTATATTTAAAACTTCAATACCTTGTCTCTGAGTTTTCTAGTAATAGAAAGCCCTGTTATAGAGAAGAAATTGATCAATCATTTGATCTTTAACTAGTTTGTCACAAATTAGGAAGTTTTATAGTCTCCTATGATCCCTATTCTTGTTCCCTATTCTTGTCAAAGTATTCAATTGATGTTACTGCTATATAGTACTATCATCTAATTCAAAACTAAGCAAGATTAGAATATTTAATTTTGAAATATTCTTTTTCCCAACTCAATTAGGTTTATAAACCTTGATTGAATATTCAAAATTTTAAAACATATTTTCACTGATACTTAAAATGTACGAGTGAATATTAATTAATATTTAAATATGCATGTTATGAGTGTTTGTTCATATATGGCAATCATACATTATTTAGAATAGTTGTCCTTGGTACCAGTCTCTTCATATCTGACTACTATGTATACTGAGAGAAAAAGAAAAACTTATTTGATCTTATATAGTACAAATGCTGGAATTAAAATGTATTTAACTATGCAAATGAAAATTAGTTGAATTATTTTAGAGGTAAGGAAATTGGCTGGATTTTGAATTCATGGTTCTTTACAAGAAGAATTTCATTTAGGTTATCCATATATTAAAAAATATCTCAAATCAGCGATTCCTAAGTATATTCTAGTGGCATACTACTCTTGGGAATGAGACAAAATTTTGATATAAAAAAGAATGTAGCAATTTTAAAACTAAAAATTTATGTATGTCATGTTATTGTGTTGTTCCAAGGCATACAAAAGTATTTCACATTTTGGGAATTTTGTAATACATGAATGGGTTAAAGGGAACTGAGAAGGCAAAATGGAACAACATCATCTGAAAAGGAGGGGAGAATATAAAATGAATATGAAAATCAATATAAAAATTAGTGAATTGACAAAAAAATTCAATTGAAATAAACAACATACAAATCTCATAGGAAAAGAGATAGACAGACAGACACAGAGACAGAGACAGAGACAGAGACAGAGAGGGAAAAGTTGCATGGTGATAAATATGGAAGACAGAAATTGGTGACAGATGATAGAAATTGACATGAGTGAGATAGATAAGAGAGACAGATGATAAATAGATAGATAGATAGATAGATATAAGTCCTTCAATATTTGAAGATCCAAAAGTTAAGTTCCAATTAATATTCCACATTAATATCTAAAGTAAGTTGTTTGTCCTAAAAGAACTGGACATATTATGCATTTCATAATTGTGTAGGCAAAGAACTAGAAATAAGAAAATAAAACACTATCATCTATCAGTGTCATTCTCCATTTTTTTCAACCACTCATGCTCTACAAAAAGACCTCAAAACGATGTTGCTTTTTGAGACAATAAGACATTGGACCAAATTTCTTATCTTTTTCATTCTCCAAA
This sequence comes from Antechinus flavipes, assembly GCF_016432865.1. NCBI lineage: Eukaryota > Metazoa > Chordata > Mammalia > Dasyuromorphia > Dasyuridae > Antechinus > Antechinus flavipes. The sequence continues at coordinate 194,414,275 of NC_067400.1, read as the reverse complement.
ACTTTTATCTGTTAAATAACTAAATGACAGGATAAATGAAAAATAGTCCTGAAAACACTCCATAATCCTGAGAGTCAATTTTAATTTCCTTTATTGTGTACTGGAAAATTTTAACTGTAAAGTTGATTTTGTGAGTAGGGTTTGTTTAATCATTTTAAATTATATCGCCATTCCTAGCATAGTGCCAGAAACAGAGTAGAAGCTAATCAAATGATTGTTGTTTGACTGAATGAAAGTTTGTTTCTATGTTTACATTGTTCTGTATGGGATTTATTGTTTGGTCATTTCAGTTCTGTTAGATTCTTCATTGCTTTATTTGGAGTTTTGGCAAAGATATTGGAGTGATTTGTCTTTTCCTTTTCCAGTTCATTTTACAAATGAGGAAACTGAGACAAACAGGGTTAAGTGACTTGCAAAGCTCACACAGCTAGTAAATGTTTGAGGCCAGAGTGAATTCAGGAAGTTAAGTCTTCCTGACTCCAAGCTAGCACTCCATCCACTGCATCCTTTATCTGCCCTTTGTATGAAATAATTTTGCATAATACTGTTTAAAGCTAAAAGATTAAAACAATAATTTTGTGTTTTGTTTTGTTTTTATTTCATTTTAAAGAGTTATTTCCAGCCCTGTGATTCTTGAAAAATCTCAGGAAATTTGGTGCTTTATCTCTAATAGCAGATTTTTTTACACTGCAAAATTCTTATCAAATGCAGTAAAATAAAACCTTTATGAGCATCAAAAAGCACTATAAAAGTCATCTCCTATGCTAACCTGCAGTAAGATAGTCTTCAATTTTTGTTTTTTCTTATGACACTCAGTAATATAAACTTTGAAAATATCCGTCTGGGGGGGACAAAGCCAAGATGGTGGAGAGGATATACGCTTCTTTCTGAACTACTCCCTGGAACATTAACTAATTTCCAAAATCAGCCTCTGAATTAGTTCTAGACTGGCAGAATTCATGATTATTGGAAGTACAGCAAATTAGCCACAGAAGATAATTTCACAGATCATCAAAAAAGATCTGTTTTGGTCAGGTGCAGAAGACTGCCAGAAGCAGCCAGGCAGGCAGAGCACAGAGGCCAGTGCACGCTGAACAGACCCAGGACTGGGAGCAGTCTCTGTGGGGTAGTGCAGATTCCCAGTGGTGGAGAATCTACAGGGAGAAATCTATCATAATGTTGGCTACTCTTCCCTGGTTACAAACCAGTAGATCAGCAGAGAAGTTATAAAACATCCAACACAAACACAAAAAGTAAAGCGTGAACCCCAAAGCACCAGAATCTCACACCTACCTAGCACCATAAGTAACTCATCACAATCCCAGCACAGCTGTTGTTGCCCTACTGCTGCCCCACTGATGCCTATAGAGGAAGCTTGGAAGATTTCCCTTGCCCTAAAAGCAGATATCAATTTTTTAAAAAACATTGAGTAAAAAGGCAAAATGAACTCTAACTATAGATAGCTGCTATGATGATAGAGAAAAACAGATTACAAACCCTGAGGAGACAAAAAGCAGATTGTCTCCAGAAGAAGCCCCAAAGGGTGATATAAACTGGTCCCTATCACACAACACACTCCTAGAAAAAATTTTAAAAGATCTTTTAAAAGAGCTAGAAGAAAAATGGGAAAAGGAAAGGAAAACTCTGCAAGACAGTTTGGAAAAAGCATACAACTCATTAAAAGATAGATTTCATAAAGGGAGAAAAAGAAAACAGCTCCCAGAAAAACAGAGTTTGTGAAATAGAAAATGTAAGGAACTCCCAGGAAAACGGAATTTCTGAATTGGAAAAGGTAAAAAAACTCCCAGGAAAACAGAATTTGTGAAGTGGAAAAAGAAAATAACTTTTAAAAAAAAACAGAATTTGTGAAATGGTGTAATGGGCTGAGGCTGGATTTGAACTCAGGTCCTCCTGACTTCAGGGCTGGTGCTCTACCCACTGAGCCATCACCATCTGTTCATTTACTTAAAAGGAAGGGGAGGAGATGGCTCAGTGAGTAGAGCACCAGCCCTGAAGTCAGGAGGACCTGAGTTCAAATCCAGCCTCAGACACTTAACAATTCTTGGTGGTGTGACCATGGGCAAGTCACTTAACCCCAACTGCCTCAGCAAAAGCAAAAAGAAGAAGAGAAACAAACAGAAAGGTCGTCGCAATGGCAATCCCAACAGTCTCTCCTTCCCCTTCCTTTTCCACTCCCCTGCCTCCACCCACCAAAATCGTCCTTTCCTATACAACACATCAGGACTTGCACAAAGAGTGGGTGGGGGTCATTCTTTCTCCAAGCTTATATATTAATAGAGTATGGTCCAATTACTATTTTGCCTCATGTGCTTGGGACCTCAGTGCATCAACTCAAGCCTCAGCCCATTACAAAATGGAAAAAAATTCTATAAAACAAAACAAGTCATTTAAAAACTCAATTGGACAAATACAAAAAGAAGTTTAAAAAAAAGTAAATCAAGAAAATAATTCACTAAAAATCAGAATTGAACAAATGAAAAGCAATGACTCGATGAGATGTCAAGAATCAGTCATACAAAACTAAAAAAATGAAAAAATAGGGGAAAAAATGTAAAATACCTACTTGGGAAAAAAACTGACCTGGAAAATAGATCTAGTAGAGACAGTCTAAGGATTGTTGGACTCCCTGAAAACCGTGATGAAAAAAAAAGAGAGAGATTAGACACTATTTTACAGGAAATCATCAAAGAGAACTGCCGTGGTATCAAAGAATCAAAAAGTAAAATAACCACTCAAAGAACTCACCAAACACCTCCTGAAAGAGAAGTCAAAATTAAAACTCTAAGGAATATCATGGTAAATTTCAGAACAATCACACCAAGGAAAAAAATATTACAAGTACCCAAGGAAAAAAAATTCAAATACTGAGGAACCACAATAAGGATCACTCAGAATCTAGCAGCTTCCATATTAAAGGATGGAAAGGCCTGGAAGATGATATTCCAAAAGGCAAACAAACTTGGAATGCATCCAAGACTAAACTACCCGGCTAAACTGAGCCATTTCTTCCAGGGAAGAAGATGGGTATTCAATGAAATAGGTGCATTCAATGTATTTCTGATGAAAAGACCAAAGCTAAACAAAAAATTTGACCTCTGAATATAGGACTCAAGAGAAGCATAAGAAAGTACAAAGAGAATTGTAAGGGTCCATTGGAAAGGCCAGGTAAGCACAGTTAGGATGTAACACAGGCATATGGCCTGGAGATCCTCGGACATGATTGGCTATGAGTACATAGGGACTACATTCGTGGATGGGATCTCAAGCCATGGTGGCAATCCTGAACACTCTGAAATTGTATCAGGAATGGGAAGTGTCTCCACCTCTGATTGGCTGTGCCTGTCACCTCATGGATCCTATATAAGCTTAGTGGACAGGAGCCCGACCCTTCTTAACCTGGAGCTCTGCCAAGGAGAGGGAGCCAAAATAGTGCAGGAGGTCTTAGAGTGAAATATAAACCACATGAATAAAGTTCTTAAGCTTGCCTGCCAAAACTCTCAAGTGCTCTGTTGTGCTTAAACTGCATCCATATGAGATAGCAGCCAGAAGATTTCTGAAGGCCTCAGGAAGAGTTAAGGTTGACATTAATATTTACCACAGATTTCTCTGACACCCTGGGAATTAGGAGAGACTGGCAATAGCAAAAGTAATTACAGCATGTTGTAGAGAACTGTTTCTGTTATAGATCTACATAGAATGTATAAGTATAATTTGATTTTACTGTTTTAATATAAAAAAGGAACTAGAGGTGGAAAGGGGATTATACCAGAAAAATGAAAAAAGTGAAGGTAAAAAGAGGGAAACTACATCTCATAAAGATGTAAAGGAAACCTATTATATCTAGGGGAAAAAAGGGAGGTGGGGTGGTGAACATTCTGTGAATCTTACTCTCATCAGATTTTGCTCAAAGAGAAAATATTGGACATATTTGGTTTACAGAGACACTTCTCTCATCTTACTGAAAAGAGGGAGGGGAAAGGCAAAAAGGGAAGGGGAGGCTAAATAGAAGGGAAAACAGAAATGGTAGGGTAAAGGTATAAGAAAGGGTGAGGGATTCTTCATGGAAGAAAGATTCTAAATGGGGAGGGCTGCTTGAGAAAAGTGGTGCTCTTAAGTTAAGTACTGGGGAGGAGGGAAAGGAGAAAAAGAAAGGGAGAAGTATAGTCTGGGGATAATAAGATGACAGGAAATACAGAATTAGGAGTTTTCACCATAAATGTGAATTGGGTGAAGTCTCCCATAAAGTGGAAATGGATAGCAGACTGGATTCAATCCCAGAATCAATCCCACAATATGTTGTTTACAAGAAATACATTTAAAGCAAGAGTGATACAGACAGAGAAAAGGTAAAAGGCTGGAGCAGAATCTATGATACTTCAGGTGAAGTTAAAAAAAAAAAAAAAAGCAGGGGTAGACATCCTGATCTTAGATAATGCAAAAGCAAAAATTGATCTAATTAAAAGAGATAAGGAAGGAAACTATATCTTGCTAAAGGGTAACATAGATAATGAGGCAAAACCAATATTAAACATATATGCACCAAGTGGTATAGCATCTAAAATCTTAAAAGAGAAATTAAGAGAGCTGAAAGAAGAAATATACAGCAAAACCATAACAGTGGGAGATTTCAACCTTGCTCACTCAGAACTAGACAAATCAAACCACAAAATAAATAAGAAAGAAGTTAAAGAGGTAAATAGAATACTAGAAAAATTAGCTATGATAAATCTTTGGAGTAAATTGAATGGAGACAGAAAGGAGTACACTTTCTTCTCTGCAGTTCATGGAATCTATACTAAAGATGACCATATATTAGGACATAAAGATGTCAAAATCAAATGCAGAAAGAGAGAAATACTAAATTATTCCTTTTTAGATCACGATGCAATAAAAACTACATTCAATAAAAAGCCAGTGGAAAATAAACCAAAAAGTAATTGAAAACTAAACAATCTCATCCTAAAGAATGAATGGGTAAAACAGCAAATTATAGATACAATCAATAATTTCATCCAAGAGAATGACAATAATAAGACAACATACCAAAATTTGTGGGATGCAGCCAAGGTGGTAATAAGAGGAAATTTTATATCTCTAGATGCTTTCTTACATAAAACAGAGAAAGAGAAGATCAATAAATTGGGCTTCCAACTAAAAAAGCTAGAAAAAGAGAAAATGAAAAAACCCAAACACCAAACTTGAAATTTTAAAAATAAAAAAGAGATTAATAAAATTAAAAGTAAAAAACTATTGAATTAATAAATAAAACTAATAGTTGGTTTTATGAAAAAATTAACAAAATAGATAAACCTTTAGTTAATTTGATTAGAAAAAAGAAAAGAGGAAAATCAATTGTTCGTCTTAAAAATGAAAAGGGAGAACTTTCCATCAATGAAGAGGAAATTAGAGCAATAATCAGGAGTTACTTTGCCCAACATTGTACCAAAAAATTTGATAACCTAAGTGAAATGGAGGAATATCTACAAAAATATAGATTGGGCAGATTAACAGAGGAGGAAGTAAATTGCTTAAATAATTCTATTTCAGGAAAAGAAATAGAACAGGCTATTAATCAACTCCCTAAGAAAAAATTCCTAAGACCAGATGGGTTTACATGTGAATTCCACCAAACATTTAAAGAACAATTAATTCCAATACTCTATAAACTATTTGAAAAAATAGTGAATGAAGGACTCCTACCAAATTCCTTTTATGACACAGACAGGGTACTGATACCTAAACCAGGTAGGATGAAAACAGAGAAAGAAAACTATAGAATGAATATTGATGCAAAAATCTTAAATAACATATTAGCAAAGAGATTACAGAAAATCATCACTAGGATAATACACCATGACCAAGTAGGAGTTATACCAGGAATGCAGGGCTGGTTCAATATTAGGAAAACTATTAGCATAATTAACTACATCAATAATCAAATTAACAAAAACCAAATGATTATCTCAATAGATGCAGAAAAACCATTTGATAAAATCCAACATCCATTCCTATCAAAAACACTAGATAATATAGGAATACATGGACTTTTCCTTAAAATAGTCAGGAGCATCTATTTAAAGCCATGAGCAAACATCATATGTAATGAGGATAAACTGGAACCATTTCGAATAAGTTCAGGAGTGAAACAAGGAAACACTATCACCATTATTATTCAATATTGTATTAGAAATGCTAGCTTTGGCAAAAACAGTTGAGAAAGAGATTAAAGGAATTAGAGTAGGTAATGAGGAAAGCAAATTATCACTCTTTGAAGATAATATGATGGTATACTTAGAGAACCCCAGAGATTCTATTAAAAAAAACTATTAGAAATAATTCAATACTTTAGTAAAGTTGCAAGATACAAAATAAATCCACATAAATCATCAACATTTTTATAAATCATTAATAAAATCCAACAGCAAGAGATACAGAGAGAAATTATGTTTAAAATAACTGTCAATTATATAAAATATTTGGTAATCTAGCTGCTAAGGGAAAGTCAGGAATTATATGAGTAAAACTACAGAACACTTGCCACACAAATAAAGTCAGGTCTGAACAATTGGGAAAATATCAAATGCTCTTGGATAAGTCAAGCAAATATAATACAGATGACAGCATTACCTAAACTAATCTATTTATTTAGTGGCATACCAATCAAACTCTCAAGAAACTATTTTACTGACTTGGAAAAAAAATAACAAAATTCATCTGGAAGGAAAAAAGTCAGCAATTTCAAGGGAACTAATGAAAAAAAAAATCCAATGAAGATGGCCTAGCTGTACCAGATTTAAAACTACATTATATGTGTATATATATCTCAAAAGCATTTGATACTGATTAAGAAATAGACTAGTTGATCAGTGGAATAAGGTTAGGTTTACAGGACAAAATAGTCAATAATTATAGTAATCTAATATTTAACAAACCCAAAGACCACAGCTTTTGGGATATGAACTCACTATTTAACAAAAACTAATATGGCAGAAACTAAGCATTGACCCCCACTTAACACAATATATCAACATCAAGTCAAAATAGGTTTATGATCTTGATAAAGAATAATATTATAAATAAATTAGAAGAACATAGGATAGTTCACCTCTCAGACCTATGGAGGAAGAAGGAATTTGTGACCAAAGAAGAACTAGAGATCATTATTGATCACAAAATAGAAAATTTTGAATATATCAAGTTAAAAAGCTTTTGTACAAACAAAAGAAATGCAGACAAGATTAGAAGGAAAGTAATAAACTGGGAAAACATTTTTACATTCAAAGGTTCTGATAAAGGTCTCATTTCCAAAATATATAGAGAATTGACTCTAAATTATAAGAAATCAAGCCATTTTTCAATTGATAAATGGTCAAAAATATGAACAGACAATTTTCAGATGAAGAAATTGAAACTATTTCTAGTCATATGAAAAGGTGCTCCAAATAACTATTGATCAGAGAAATGCAAATTAAGACAGTTCTGAGATACATACCTGTCAGACTGGCTAAGATGAGGAATGTTGGAGGGGATGTGGGAAAACTTGGACACTGATGCATTTTTGGCGGAATTGTGAACAAACCCAAGCATTCTAGAGAGCAATTTGGAACTATGTTCAAAAAGTTATCAAACTGTGCATACCCTTTGACCCAGCAATGTTACTATTGGGCTTATATTCCTAAGAGATCTTAAAGGAGGGAAATGGACCTATATGTGCAAAACTGTTTGTGGTAGTCCTTTTCATAGTGGCTAGAAACTGGAACTTGAAGAAGCCCTTCAATTGGAGAATGGCTGAATAAATTATGATATATGAATGTTATGGAATATTATTTCCCTGTAAGAAATGACCAACAGGATGATTTCAGAGAGCCCTGGAGAGATTTACATGAACTGATTCAACTAAGTGAAATGAGCAGAACCATTGTACATGGCAACAACAAGACTATATGATGATCAATTCTGATGGACATGGCTTTCTTCAACAATGAATTGATTCAGACAAGTTTCATTTATTCAGTAATGAAGAGCCATCTACACATAAGGAGAGAACTGTGCCAACTCGGTGTGGACCACAACATAGCATTTTCACTCTTTCTGGTGTTGTTTGTATGCATTTTTGTTTTCCTTCTCAGGTTTTTTTTTCCTTCTCTTTTTAGATCTGATTTTTCTTTACAGCAAGATAATCGTATACATTACATTTATTGTACATATGTACATATATGTGTACATATATTGCATTTAACATATATTTTAACATGTATTGGAATACCTGCCATCTAGGGGAAGAGGTGAGAAGGAGGGGAAAATTTGGAACAGAATGTTTTGCAAGGATCAGTGTTGAAAAATTACCAATGCATATGTTTTGTAACTAAAATGCTATAAAAAAAAAAAAAAAAGAAAGTATCTGTCTTGTTCAGTGCGTGCTTCTTGTTGGGACAGAAGAGAATGCAAATTCAAAACTTACGTCTGGAAGATTGCCAGAGTTGCATTGATTTTGTATTTAAAGGTTATTTCCTATGTGAAGGATTTAAATCTTTGCTACAAAGGTACTGAAAAGGATGTTGTCAAGCTAAAAGAGACAGTAAATCACAGTTCTCTTCTTTGCATAAAGTATTATTGAAATTGGCTTGAGATCAACAAGGTATGATTTCTACATGAAACAATTCTTTCATTCAGCCTCTTCAAAGGTGAGTTATAAAAAGCTGACATAGAATTCTTCAGATGATAAGGAAATTTATTGCATAGTAATGTGGATATGTAATAGTTCACTGTATTACCAATGTGAAAATGTGCAGGAAAAAATAACTTTTTTGAGAAAAATTCTCAAATCCACAATTCTGATATATGTATATACACATATGTGCATATATATGTATATAGATAATATATACACACATGTTTATATGGATGTATACATGAACACACACATATATGCACATTGATATGAGAGTTTTTCAAAGAAATTGTCATGAAAAACTATTGATCACTTTTATCTTTCAACCAATCTTTCCAAAATTGTGTTACATTACTTCTCTTCACTTGCTCCACACCTGAAATGAATTAGCCTATTTGATGTTTCCTGAATCCAGCATTTACTTCTCTCATATCTAGAATTTACTACTTCCTCACTTAGGAATAGCAAGGTAGTGCAATAAGTAGAACACTCAGTCCAGGAGCCTGCAGACCTGAGTTCAAATTTGCTCTCATATGTTTAATTAACTGTGTAAAATTGAGCAAGTTACACATAAGGTATAGATATCAATATTTAATAACTAAGAGAATCTGAACACTAGAGTAACAGTTAATATTCCTTATTAAATAAAATTAACATCTAAAGTAGCTACTCTTTTCTTAAAGAACTAGAGGTATTATACATTCTATAGTTGTAGGCTACAAAACTGGAAATAATAATGGGAGTGGTGGGGGAAGTATTATTATCTTTTGGTTTTTTTATTTGTAAGATGTGAATGAAAATAGCACCTAATTCTTAGGGTTTGTGAGGATAAAATAATACAATATTTGTAATACGTTTAGCACAGTGCCTTACACACAATGGACATTTTATAAATGTTAGTTATCATTAATAATAGCTATTATCTAGTTGTTTTTTTTTTCCTATTTTTGAATTACCCAGAAGCTCGGCAAAAAACAAAACAAAAACAAAAACAAAAACAAAAAAAACTTCACCTTTGTGAGAATGTAGCAAAATCTACCCACTTCTTCCAAACTAAAGATAGGGAGGCAGTCCCAATTCTGAATGCAAGTTAGAAAAATAAATGTTTCTTTTTCTGCTGCCATTTACAATCACCCACCTACAGAAGAACATAAATTTCTCAAGTACAGGGAATTTGTTGTTATTCTTTCTTTATAAAAATGTGTTGTTTTTTTTTTTTTTTATTCTCAATGCCTACTTGATTCCTGATGCACAGGATGCACCTACATAGGAGCAGCTAGGTGACGCAGTGAATGGAGCACCAGCCCTGAAGTCAGGAGGATCTGAGTTCAAATTTGACCTCAGACACTTAACACTTCCTAGATGTGTGACCTTGGAAAAGTCACTTATTCTTGATTACCTCAGGGGGGAAAAAAATTCCTGATGCAGGATACTTCATTGTTGTCAATATCAAAACTCATAATTATGAATATACATGATAGACAAACTAGGATTTCCATAGAACAGTTAAAATTCAGTTCCTTAGAAACTTTGAGCAGACATTGAGAAATATTGAAAAGCTAAGTTTCTACAGACTGTTGTGAGCTTCAAGTTATTGTAAGATAATAAGTAGCAGTAACCAATGAGCTTTCAGAAGGAGAAAGTCACTTGGCTATAGAATTCTGATAAGGAAGTCTAGGCTTAAATGGCTTTAACCAGCTGGGGTCAGTAACTCAGAGAAGGTTTTCCTTTATTGTGCTTGCTTAATGAGACTCATTAAGTCTCTCAAGTATCTTCTCTGTCCGGAGGGAGCAATAATACAAACCTAAGCACAACAAGGTGAGGAAGAGGATGTTCCTAAGGATGTTCTTAGGGCATATCAGGAACTGTTTTTCTAGTCAATTAAAGGTTAAGTGGGAGAGGACGGGAAGGGGACTAACCTAGAAAAACCTCCTCTGGCTTCTGTAACAGGGCACTCTGTAAGGGAGGGGTACCTACTTCTTATGAGAATCTAAGGCTGCATCCTTTAGTCTCTTTCACTCTTTCAATAAAACATCACAGACTTTGAAATTGAGTCTGGAGTCTTGTTTTCAACATAAATGCACATTAACTCAGAGGCCATCTTACATAATAGCTCATTAATTCAAGAAATGAAAGCCAATGAAATGTTTACATTCTTACTCTTTCTCAGACTATTGATCTGACCCAAATATATAAGGTACATATACTTATCACAGCTAAGCCCATGTCAAAGTAGACAGATAATCTTTGGCTCAATTATCAGTTTTACTAATGACTGTTAGGACCTTAAGCAAGTCAAATGACCCCTCCCCCAAACTCAATCTTGTTCAAAAGAAATATTGTAACCTTTTAACAGCTATTATAATCAAGGGTCCATGAATGAGAAATGTCTAAGAATATTTAGTAACCCTTATTGTAATTCTGGTTTTATTCTCTGTCTAAGATAAGACAGGAATTTCTATATAGGTTTTAAAACATCTTAATCTAATTTTTGTCATTCTGGAAAATGGACATACCTATCTTCCATATAAGACCTGAGGTAGCCAGTCTATTCATTAGCTATCCAAATCCTATCTAATTAGCAATAGAGGTTGGGGGACTTTAAAGGGATCATGTTATCATTGGGAAGTAAAACAATATATTTTACTAGTTTATTTCCTGGTACATGAAACAGAACATTGAGATAGCCCAGGCAATAAAATTCAAGACAGCCAAGGTGTTTGTAATTTAGAAATCGTTTATGACTGGCCAGGACAGACTCTTAGTAGAGTACCTGAAAAGAAGTAGAGACAGGTTTATAAGCATCCTTGTTCAGCCTTGCGGTTACAAGGACTTGGCTTTCCACTTACAAGGGGAAAAATAGGATGTTAGGTAAGTATTCTGCCTGAATATAGTTGAGCAAGCATTTTGTAAAACACTTCCCTTAATTTAATTTAAGCAACATTTTCCTATAAGCCTGAGGGCCCCCCCACACACCCAGGATTGAGGAGGGGCCAATCTTTTGTCCATTTCTGCCTTGCCTTTTTCTATTGTAGCACAAGTTGATGGTAGTAATTATATAAATGTCTTCTACAGTGAATGAATATTTGAGATCATTAAAAGCATCTATGGCAATTCAACAATTTTTTTTTTATCTTTTGTTTTGCTTAACCAAAATTATTAATAATTTTTGTTGTTTTATATACAGTATTCAGTTTTGCTTCAAAGTTCTTAGGAACCAGACCAGTATGCTAGTATGTTACATAAATCATTAATAATTACATATAGAGAAAAATATTTCAGAGAATTAAGATGAATTTCTCGCATATACACATAATTATATGTCTTCCTTGATACTTAAACAGGATTATTATGTATTTATGTAGCTTTGAAAACAAACAAGCTAAATATGAAAATGATGAGTAATTGGTGTTGGAGCAAGTAGCCACTATTCAATGTGCAAAAGCATGGTCTTAATAATCACCAGTTGCATTGAATTAACACACATCTATGATGTTGGCTCACTTGTTCTGTTTGACCAGAAAAGGCTCTAGAATTGACCCAGGATATACGAAATGTGCTTTCTTTACCCTTTATGCCTTGATTGTGGTTTGATGTAATTAATGAATATGGTAGATAGCTAAGGGGCACCGAAAATAAACAATACATTTTCTGACTTTTACTTTCCATGTGGCCTTGTTTAAGTCTCCACAGTTTTAAATGGCAGATGAAAAAATGATAGACACATTAATCTGCCCTAAGCATATTTCTGTCAAAGTGATGATAAAAACTAATGAAGGGAGAAAAAGCTTTATACATGGTGTGATTGAGAGAAAAGTAAAACAATGTTGAACATAAACCTGTCCTGAGTAGTTGTATGGCACTACATGACATGTTCTGAAGGGTAATAATGACATAGATGATAATAGAAGCAGTTAGTTACAGTGACTAACAAAAAAAAAGGAAGTCGGAAAAAAAATCCTTCATAAAATGAATGGATGACTTTGAAATAACAATATCTTATTATCTCAAAAACATGAGTTAGTAATTTAGATGAGGAAGACCAAACTGACTTGTTAATTTAGACTTTTCACAATTAGTAGATGCAATAAGTAATGTGAAATCAAGTGGAGCAAGGACTGATTCAATACACCATGCATGGGGATGTCCCTGGCTTTTCTGGTGAGCCCCTTCTATGACAAGAAACACCTAGTGCTTGTAATAATCTGACTCAATACAAAAACATTTATTTAAAAAAACATAGTAAATTAAATAAAACAACAAAATAAAACCATTAAGAAAAAACAAAGGGGTAAAACAATAAACTTTCCCTCTCTAAGGGAAACACTTACTAAATGAACTCCCATAGGGCTCTGCCAACAGGGATTAGGGACCAGCTTTTGACTATAAATCATTCTTTTACCTTCAGGAGTCAAACTATCCTAGGAGAAAACTCTCATGTGTCCCTCTGTGTACATCCTATTAAATACCTAATGTTAGAAATAACACTCTTGACATTGAAAATCAGCTATCAAGGAAAAATCATTAAAGAAATCTTAAGGAATTGTCTTAATATTTCTGGACAGAAGTGGGCCCAACTCCTATTTGGGAAGAGGGAGCACTGGGTGCAAAAGTGGGGGAACCTTTATATTTGCTTGTGTGACACAGCTCCCTTCAGAGAACAGATTGGTCCATTTTATCTGGGTTACAGTTGTAGAGGGCTGAAACTCTTGAGTCATTGCGCTGAGGTCAGTTCAAGCACTGACTTGACTTAAGGACTAACTACTGATTGGACAATACTCAATGAGTATATGCTTGGAAAATGGTCCTTCCCATATCCGTGCTGGCTCAATGATTGGTGTATACAGAGGATTATAGGAGGGACTAGAGGGTGGAGTAAGACTAGCCAAGGTCACTCTTTTGAAGCAGACAAGAGAGAAGGCGCTGGCGGAGATTCTGCTTCCATCCTGTTCAATCCTTCATCTAAAAACCAAGAATAAAGACCAAGGACTTTTGTTTAGCCTGACTCCAGTTGATTCTGAGGTGTCCTGGGTGCTAGTGCGGTCATCACATAGAGTCTTTTTGATAAGATCATTACATGTTTTCCCTTAATATGTATAAACCATGTCTCCTCCTCATTATACATTCCATGTTCAAAAATGGCAGAAAATTCCTCTTCTGGGGTGTGTTGTTTAATATTCAATTAACCTATTAAGCAGGCACAGTAATGATTTGGTCAAGTCCTGTTATTTACCCCAACTAGTTTGGGTTGGATGGGCTATTATCTTAAATTTGTGGTTTCCTCAAAACCACAAGAATCTTTCTGATCGGCTGAATATAACTGTGCCTTCCTAGCTCCCCAATTTCTTGTTTGCTCAAGGCTTCTATTGATCACTTAATTGTTTTGTGAATTCTAATCTTCCTTAACCTCTCTGAAAGTCTCTTGGTCAGTGGTATCCACTATCCCACAATACCTGAAAGCTTGCAACACTGTGGAAATCCAACTTTTCAGCATTTCTCATACCTAAGTAAAGCAATACAAATTTATCTCCAAAACTGCCAGTTTGTAACAATTCCAGACAATGATTCAGATACAAATATCCAGGGATCTCTGAAAGAGATAGCATACTTCATTTTTGTTGAGTGGATCCTTAAAACAACAACAACAACAAAAACCAAACAATTGTGCATTCCAAACAGAGATTTGAACTTATAATATTGGACAAGCAATCTAGCTCAAAAAAGAAGTGGAACCAACTGGAATGAGTCACAGGTATGTGTGATTTTCCTCAAAAAGAGATCAAACACTTGGGGTTGATTTGAATCAACTTATTAAAATCCTAGGAGACCCTCATGGTTAAGCACTCTTACCTTATGTTTGCATAGCCAGAAATCTCCATAATACCACCTAGTAATACCACTATAGTCCAGGACTATAGGCTACTCAGTGATTTCAAAGATTCCCAATGTGAAACTATTTTTTAGTTCCTAATTAATAGGGGTATTGCAATTGGTCTCAGGGAATTCTGTAAAGGTCACATTTAATTTTCAAGGCTTATACAAAATAATTAACTCTTACTCTTTCCCTCTTCTTTCCTCCCCTATATTTTCTATTCTTTTCCCCTTCCCCTTGTTCCCTCTCTCTTCCTCTTGTTTCTCCTCCTCCTCCTTCTTCTTTTCCTTTTCCTCCTCTCTCTCTGTATCTTTCCGTCTCTGTCTCTGTCTCTGTCTCCGTCTCTCTCTGTCTCTATCTCTCTGTCTCTTTGTCTCTCTCTCTCTCTCTGTCTCTCTTTCTGTCTCTCTCTCTGTGTCTCTCTTTCTTTCTCTCTTTCACTTTCTACCTCTCTCTATCTCTCTTCGTCTAATTTTTTGCCTGTCTGTCTCATTCTGCTTACTATTATGTATCAGTCTGACTCTCTGTCTCTCTGTTCCTGTTCTGTCTCTGTCTCTCTGTCTCTGTTTCTGTCTTTATGATTATGTGTCTGTCTTCTCTTTATTTTTTATCTTTCAAGGTTTCTCTCCCTATTTTCTCTCTCTCTCTTAGTTTCTCTGTTTCCATCTTACTCTCACAGAACTTTCCTCAAAATGTCTCCCAACTTTGAAAGGGAATATTTCTATTTACAAATGCAAGCACAACAAGAAAGTAGAAACCAATAGTAATGTCCATTAAGATTTATATTCACAGAGTTTAGATAATATAGTCAAGAAAAGTTAAAACAGTCACCAAAGATATCTTGGGGTTCAGTGGCTAGATTTCTTTCTTAAGGAGCTTACCTAAAACCAAAACCAATCTGATTCTAATTGAACACCAACAGATCCTAGGCTAAACTGCTTTTCCTTGTTGTTTGGATCATGATTGACTCCGAATGTAAACAACAGTTATTTTTGCTTTGGCCAGAAACCCTGAGGGTCTTCCCCTCCCAGTTTCATTCATTCATCCCTTCATTCATTCCTTCAGGGTTTTTTGGAATACGTAAAAAAAGAGATTCTTTGTCAAAATTATTACCCTGCCTTGGGGGACTTCCGGGGTGAAGCCAAGATGGCGGAGCAGATACACATGACTCTCTAAGTTCCTCTCATTACCCTCATAACCACCTATTTAATCCAGCCTCAAAAATAACTCTTCACTGCTTAAATTCATGAAGATGAGAAGCACTACAATTTACCAGCCGATCCGGAAGCTCACCAGGAAAGGTTTGTCCTGAGGGGCCAGGAACAGACTAGCACAGGCAGCGAGAGGCTAATGTCCTGAGCAGACCAGGGGCGGGGGTGATCTCTGTGGCTAGAGAAGTTATAGGGACCACTCTGCTATAGGCTAACTGCTCTGCCTTGATAACAAAGCAGTAAAATGGCAGAGAAGTTAAAGCCTAAAACAGAGGGTCCTCTAAAAAAACGCCAGAACCTAACGAGATCTGGCTGTAACCCTTCAAACCCGGAAGTGACTCAGGCAGACTTTACCACAGCCCTGTGGCCACATCCAGCAGTTCGGGGCTTTTGTGGGGGCAGTTACTAATCTGCACGACAGTGGGGCACAGCCTGGGCAGCCTCTAATCGGCAGAGTGGGGGGCTCGGCCTGGGGCAATAGAACCTCCCCAGCTGACTGCTCTTCTTAGGCAGACAATTCTGGTCCCTGCAAATCCATTCACTGCTCAGCTGCTAATACCCATAGCCCCAGGGCAGGGTTTGGCTTGGGGCAGTGAAACTCTCACTGCTAAGTGTCTAGCCCCAGGGCAGTCGTTATCTCACACAGCTGGTGTTCTTTGAAAGGCACTTTCCCAGCCCGGCCCTGCAGACCTGAGTTACTTTCGGGTGGGGAACTCTTTCCCAGAGCATTCCAGTACCTCCCTGCTTTTTGTAGCAGGTTGACAGGACAGCTACCCGTCCATATACCTTTCACTGCTCTGCAGAGGAAGCTAGTAACCTCCTGGTTCTGAAGGCAGACCTTACAGGCTTTAACAAAATGAGTAAAAAAATCAAAAGAACGATTGATAGTTTCTACACAGAAAGAGAACAGCTTTTCAGCCCTGAAGAGACTAATAGCAGAAAGTCTCCAGACAATTATTGGTCTCCAATACAAAAGGCTCTCCTAGAAGAGACTATTAAAAACCTTAAAAGAGAGCCAGAAGAGAAATGGGGAAAGACACATAATTCACTAAAAGAAAAATTTGATGAAGTGGAAAAAGAAAACAACTTCCTGAAATGTGAATTGGAAAAGGTAAAAAACTCCCAAGAAGTGCAGGGAAACAGAGTTTGCGAATTGGAAAAAGAAAATGACTCACTAAAAAAAAAATTAGTGAAATGGAAAAAAATTCCATAGAGCAAAACAACTCAATTGGACATATACAAAAAGAAGTAAAAAAAAGCTAATGAAGAAAATAACTCACTAAAAATTAGAACTGAACAAATAGAAATGACTGATTCATTGAGACATCAAGAATCAGTCAAGCAAAACCAAAAAAATGAAAGATTGGAAAAAAATGTCAAATATTTACTTGAAAAAACAACAGACCTGGAAAATAGATCTAGGAGAGATAACCTGAGGATCATCGGACTACCAGAAAATTGTGATGAAAAAAAGACCCTAGATACTATTTTACAGAAAATCATCAAAGAGAACTGCCCAGAAGTAATTGAACCGGAAGGGAAAATAGGCGTTGAAAGAATTCATCGAACACCTTCTGAAAAAGACCCTAAAATAAAGACTCCAAGGAATATTGTGGCCAAACTTCATAATTTCCAGACTAAAGAACAAATTTTACAAGCAGCCAGGAAAAAACAGTTCAAATACCGAGATGCAACAATAAGGGTCACGCAAGATCTGGCTGCCTCAACATTAAAGGATTGAAGGGCCTGGAATCAGATATTCTGAAAGGCAAAAGAACTTGGAATGCAGCCAAGAATAAACTATCCAGCTAAGCTGAGTATTTTTTTCCATGGAAGAACATGGAGATTTAATGAAATAGAGGAATTCCATCTGTTTCTAAGGAAAAAACCAGACTTAAACAAAAAAAAATTTGATCTTCAACAACAGGAATCAAGAGAAGTAGAAAAAGGTAAAAGGAACTCTTGAGAACTGTATTTCTGTTGTGAATATACATAAAAACCATATGTATAATTTGCTCTTACTGATATAACATAAAAAAGGGAAGTAGAAATGGAAAGGGGATAGCATCAGAAAAAGGGAAGAAGGGAGATAAAAAGAGGGAAACTATATGCGACAATGAGGCAAAGGAAACCTATCATATATGAGGGAACTTAGAGAGGGGGAGGAACATTGTGTGAATCCTACTCTCATCAGAGTTGGCTCAAAGAGGAAACAATTGACATATTTGTTTCACACAGATTCTTCTCTCACTTCATTAAAAAGTGGGAGAGGAAAAGGGAGAAGGAAAAAGAGTAATAAGGGAAGGGTACAAGAAAGGGGAAGGGATTCAAAGGGAGGAGGGAGGGATACTAAAGAGGGAGAGCTGTGCGACGTTAGTGGGACCAATAGGGAAGAAGGGAAGGAGGGCAAGAAAAAGAAAAGTATAATCTGGGGATATTAGGATGGCAAGAAATGCAGAATTGGTTATTTTAATCACAAATGTGAATGGTATGAACTCTCCCATAAAGAGGAGGCGGATAGCAGACTGGATCAAAAGTCAGAACCCTATAATCTGTTGTTTACAGGAAACACATTTAAAACAGGGAGATACATACAGACTAAAGGTAAAAGGCTGGAACAGAATCTATTATGCTTCAGGTGAAGTCAAAAAAGCAGGGGTAGCCATCCTTATCTCAGATCAAGCAAAAGCAAAGATTGGTCTAATTAAAAGAGATAAGGAAGGAAACTATATCTTGCTTAAGGGTACTATAGACAATGAAGCAATATCAGTATTAAACATATATGCACCAAGTGGTATAGCATCTAACTTCCTTAAAGAGATGCTAAGAGAGTTGTGAGAAGAAATAGACAGCAAAACTATAATAGTGGGAGATCTCAATCTTGCACTCTCAGATTTAGATAAATCAAATCACAAAACAAATAAGAAAGAATTTAAAGAGGTAAATAGAATATGAGAAAAATTAGGTATGATAGATCTGTGGAGAAAACTGAATGATGACAGAAAGGAGTATACTTTCTTCTCAGAAGTTAATGGAACCTACACAAAAATTGACCATATATTAGGAAATAAAGACCTCAAAATTAAATGCAGGAAGGCAGAAATAGTAAATGCTTTCTTTTCAGACCACAATGCAATAAAAACTACATTCAACAAAAAGTTAGGTGTAAATAGACCAAAAAGTAATTGGAAACTAAATAATCTCATCTTAAAGAATGATTGGGTGAAACAGCAAATTATAGACACAATTAATAATTTCACTCAAGATAATGACAACAATGAGACATCATATCAAAATTTATGGGATGCACCCAAAGCAGTAATAAGGAGAAATTTTATATCCTTAGAGGCTTACTTGAACAAAATAGAAAAAGAGAAGATCAATGAATTGGACCTGGAACTTAAAAAGTTAGAAAAAGACCAAATTAAAAACCCCCAATCAATTACCAAACTTGAAATTCTAAAATTAAAAGGAGAAATTAATAATATAGAAAGTAAAAAAACTATTGAACTAATAAATAAAACTAAGAGTTGGTTTTATGAAAAAAACAATAAAATTGATAAACCTTTGGTAAATCTGATTAGAAAAAGGAGAGAGGGAAATCAAATTGGCAGTCTTAAAAATGAAAAAGGAGAACTTACCACTGATGAAGAGGAAATTAAAGAAATAATAAGGGATTACTTTGCCCAACTTTATGCCAATAAACCTAAGCAAAATGGATAACTACCTCCAAAAATATAGGCTTCCCAGATTATCAGAGGAGGAAGTAAATTGCTTAAATAGTCCCATTTCAGAAAAAGAAATAGAACAAGCTATTAACCAACTCCCTAAAAAAATTCCCCAGGACCAGATGGATTTACATGTGATTTCTACCAAACATTCAAAGAACAATTAGCCCCAATGCTTTATTTACTATTTGAAAAAATAGGGAATGAAGGAGTCCTACCAAACTCCTTTTATGACACAGACATGGTACTGATACCTAAACCAGGTAGGTTGAAAACAGAGAAAGAAAATTATAGACCAATCTCCCTAACGAAGATTGATGCTAAAATCTTAAATAAGATATTAGCTAAAAGACTACAGAAAATCATCCCCAGGATAATACATCATGATCAAGTAGGATTTATACCAGGAATGCAGGGCTGGTTCAATATTAGGAAAACTATCAATATAATTGGCTATATTAATAATCAAATTAACAAAAACTATAAGATAATCTCAATAGATGCAGAAAAAGCATTTGATAAAATCCAACATCCATTCCTATTAAAAACTCTTGAGAGTATAGGAATAAATGGACTTTTCCTTAAAATAATCAGTAACATCTATTTAAAAACAGCAGAAAGCATCATATGTAATGGGGACAAACTGCAACCATTCCCAATAAGATCAGGAGTGAAACAAGGTTGCCCACTATCACCGTTACTATTTAATATTGTATTAGAAATGCTAGCTTTGGCAATAAGAGTTGAGAAAGAGATTAAAGGAATAAGAATAGGCAATGAGGAAACCAAATTATCACTCTTTGCTGATGATATGATAGTATACTTAGAGAACCCCAGAGATTCTACCAAAAAGTTATTAGAAACAATCTTACACCTTCAGCAAAGTTGCAGGATATAAAATAAACCCACATAAGTCATCAGCATTCTTATATATCACTAACAAAACCCAACAGTTAGAGTTACAAAAAGAAATTCCATTTAAAGTAACTACTGATTGTATAAAATATTTAGGAATCTATCTGCCAAGGGAAAATCAGAAACTTTATGAGCAAAACTACAAAACACTTTCCACACAAATTAGTCTGATCTAACCAACTGGAAAAATATTAAATGCTCTTGGATTGGGCGAGCAAATATAATAAAGATGACAATACTACCTAAATTAATCTACTTATTTAGCACTATACCAATAAGACTCCCAAAAAACTACTTTGATGAATTAGAAAAAATAACAACAAAGTTCATATGGAAAAACAAAAAGTCAAGAATTTCAAGGGAATTAATGAAAAAAAAATCAAATGAAGGTGGCCTAGCTGTACCAGATCTAAAATTATATTATAAAGCAGCAGTTACTAAAACCATCTGGTATTGGCTAAGAAATAGACTAGTTGATCAATGGAATAGGTTAGGTTCAAAGGACAAAACAGCCAATAACTTTAATAATATAGTGTTTGACAAACCCAAAGACACCAGTTTCTGGGATAAGAATGCATTATTTGACAAAAATTTCTGGGAAAATTGGAAATCAGTATGGCAGAAACTAGGCATTGACCCACACTTAACACCGTACACCAAGATAAGGTCAAAATGGGTTCATGACCTAGGCATAAAGAATGAAATTATAAATAAATTGGAAGAGTATAGGATAGTTTACCTCGCAGACCTGTGGAAGAGGGAGGAATTTATGACCAAAGAAGAACTAGAGATCACTATTGACCACATAGAAAATTTTTATTATATCAAATTGAAAAGTTTTTGTACAAACAAAACAAATGCAAACAAGATTAGAAGGGAAACAATAAACTGGGAAAACATTTTTACAATCAAAGGTTCTGATAAAGGCCTCATTTCCAAAATATATAGAGAATTGACTCTAATCTATAAGAAATCAAACCATTCTCCAATTGATAAATGGTCAAAGGATATGAACAGACAATTCTCAGACGAAGAAATTGCAACTATTTATAGACATATGAAAATATGCTCCAAATCATTATTAATCAGAGAAATGCAAATTAAGACAACTCTGAGATACCGCTACACACCTGTCAGATTGGCTAGAATGACAGGGAAAGATAATGGGGAATGTTGGAGGGGATGTGGGAAAACAGGGACACTGATACATTGTTGATGGAATTGTGAATACATCCAGCCATTCTGGAGAGCAATTTGGAACTATGCTCAAAAAGTTATCAAACTGTGCATACCCTTTGATCCAGCAATGTTTCTACTGGATTTATACCCCAAAGAGATACTAAAGAAAGGAAAGGGAAAATGTTTGTGGCAGCCCTGTTTGTAGTGGCTAGAAGCTGGAAAATGAAAAGATGTCCATCAATTGGAGAATGGTTGAGTAAATTGTGGTATATGAATGTTATGGAATATTATTGTTCTGTAAGGAATGACCAGCAGAATGAATACAGAGAGGACTGGCGAGACTTACATGAACTGATGCTGAGTGAAATGAGCAGAATCAGGAGATCATTATATACCTCAACAACGATACTGTTTGAGGATGTATTCTGATGGCAGTGGATCTCTTCGATAAAGAGAGCCTTAATTGATCAAAGATGGACAGAAACAGCTACACCCAGAGAAAGAACACTGGGAAATGAATATAAACTGCTTGCATTTTTGTTTTTCTTCCCGGGTTATTTATACCTTCTGAATTCAATTCTCCCTGTGCAACAATAAAACTGTTGGGTTCTGCACACATATATTGTATCTAGGATATACTGTCACCCATTCAACATATAAAGGACTCTTGCCATCTGGGGGAAGGGGTGGAGGGAGGGAGGGGAAAAATTGGAACAGAAGTGAATGCAAGGGATAATGCTGTAAAAAATTACCCTGGCATGCGTTCTATCAATAAAAAGTTATTAAAAAATAAAAAAAGAAATTATTACCCTGCCTTAATCATTGAATGGGTAAGGCCTCAGTTAAACTGAGAAAACTTTAGCTTAAAAAGGCCAAGGTCCCATTTCATCCAGGGCCATTTTCAGTCGTCTTAACCTATATCTGCTCATTGGACCCAGATGCCTCTGGAGAAGAAAGGGAGGCAAGTGACTTTGCATGACTTTTCCTCACTTAAATCCAATTCACTTGCATGTCATGACATCACCTCCCTGAAAATGATTTGGAGAAGAAAGGACAAATAGTAATAACAACAAAAGCAACAAAACCTTATTTTAGAGAGGGAAATGAGGCAGAGTATAGACAGCTTTTTTTTAAGGGTTTGACAAGAAAGGAATGATAGAGGACAATTACATGAAGAGATGATGAAGTTTAGTGAAAATATTTTAAAATAAGAATAAGGGAGATATGTTTTATGTTTTAAGCATACTGGAAGGAACCAATAATTGGGAAATTGTCAATTAGAAAGCAGAGATAAGTGTGAAGAAATGTACTGGAGAAGACAAGAGGGAATATAGGTTAGTTGCAAGGGCTCATATAGACAAATTATAAAAGGATCAGTGCTTCATTATATTTTGAAGTAAAGGATAGCATGGGGAATAATGTTAAGGGAATTTGGTACGTAAAGTATATAAAGCTGAGTTCATGTTATTTAGTCTCCATTTTCTCGGTTACATATAAGATAGTGGGTTTTATTCCATTAAATTTGAGAGAGTGGGATAGGAAGAGAAAGTAGGAATTTCCAGAAGACCAGAATTGTCTGTAATTACCTCTTTGTAGTAAATTGGAAGTATTGTAGTCTAAAAGTGTTTCACAAATTCTTTCTGAATACAACTGAGGAAGAAAGGAGAATGTCTGTGGTCCTGTACTTTACATACACATATACAAGCTAAAATTCACAGCTTGGATTTATATTTCAGTGTTTATGTCAGGACGATGAACAGAGACAACAAGGTAGATTGAAATCTTCTCAAATGTCCTCATGTAATTTCTTCCCAAATCAATTGAAATTTATCAAAGGTAATCAAGTTTACAACCGGATTTAATAATTTCCCTTTAGCCGCAACATTATTGCTTATAGAAATTTGGCTTCTTGCCTTTGTGTATTATGTATTTATACAGTGCCTTAGTTGTTAAAATCATAACTCTGAATTATTTATAATGAAGTGTTGTGACTAGAATATATTTTTAATTTTCCTTTACAAACCATATGTTTTTACATAATATTTACCCAGTAAATTCAGTTCAGTAATAATTAGAATATCTAATGATCAGCATCTCTTTAAGTGATGGTAATTCTATTTTACATAGCATAAATATATTTTGTGATTTTCAAGGCTTTGATTTTTAAAAAACAAAACTGTTTAATAATCATTATGAACTACAATCATATATAATGTTACATAATAAGAATTGTATAATATTTAAATTAGGAGAATGCTAACATGTATAAATGGTCCAATGCCTCGACTCTTCATTTCCATGGGAAATATACTGATTTTATTCAGCTATAACAATATAAGGAAGTTTATTTTGGAACAAGTCAAATGTAAAAACCCATCTGTTTGCTCCACTGCTATTTGTTGATTGAAGAATGATTGGTATTAATTTTCATTTTTTTATAAATTATTGGTGGGGAAGAAAGGTTGAATATGGAGTTTGTGAGTACACAGACTATAATTAAAACATGCAATTAAAACACCATAGATATTTGTAAAAGATTATTGTAACCCTGAATTCTGAAACTGATTATCTAAATTTCCCTTTTCTTTTTCCCTTCTGTATTTTCCCTTTACATTCTAATAAAATACTCAAAAGTAATGAATTGAATCTTCATGAGTCTACATACAAATGAGCATAAAAAGGAAGGGAGTTTCATCCTATCCTCTAGGAAATAGGCAGTAACCCATAAAATGTGATTGGAGAGATGTCACCAGTCTCCATCAAATAGCACCTCTCACCTAAATTGGCCCCAAACTTACACTATGAGGAAAATAATTGGCTGGATAACACATAAAAATAGAATCTCACTTTTGAAAAGTTTCTTCTATTTGATGAAATGTTTTTCCATTTATAATCTAATAGCTAGTGAAATTGCATAACTTTATCACCAAAGTTTTTCATATTAACTATAGGCTCACAACTAGAAGTCAGATCTCCTGTTTCTTTGCTTAAATCTTGTTTCATGGACTCAGTGAAAAGGAGACAATTGCTCATTATCCCCCTCCTTTTAGCATATGCTAGATTATCAGATTAGGTGATTAATAGATTTTTAGCAAATGAGAAACTACTAGTTCATTTCATGGGAATCAAAATGTATGGAAAAGAAAAGTTTTAAGGTTTCCAGAGAAACATTAGAACAGTAGAGCTATATGGTGTTTTCAAAGTTTTCAGTGATAAATTTTGCTTATTCAGTCTTGACTGAAAAACATGTATTTATACATATGCATATAAATATGCATACATACATATGCACACATATATAAACAGATAAGAATAGATATGGATATGGATATAGATATAGTTCCTTGAAGTAGTCAATTAATAAGCATTTATTATTAAACATCTGCAATATGCTAGGCACTATGCCAAATGATGGCGATACAAAGAGAGAAAAAGACAGTTGCTGCCTTTAAAAAGCTCACAATCTAATGGGGGAACAAATATGTACAAAGATAAATAGAAAATAATTAACAGAGGGAAGACATTATAAATAAGAGAGATTAGGAAGGTTCCTGTAGTTTTGGGTTGAAGATGGTATTTTCATTTGAATTTGATTGAAAGTAAAGAGAAAAAGCATTCCAAAAATAGGGAATAGGCAGAGAAAATACTTGGAGTTGGAAGATAAAGGTATCTTATTCATGGAACAGCAAGAAGACCAGTGTTACTAGGTGGAAGTAGATGATAGTGGAGGAGATATACGAAGACAAGGCTTTAAATGCCAAAAAGAGGATTTTATTTTTTATTCTAAAGGTGACAGAATTATTGGAAGTGACATAATTAAATCTGTACATTAGAAAAATCACTTTGATGGTTGAATAGAAGATGATATAGAATGGGAAAAGACTTGAGTTGAGCAAATTACCAAGTAGGCTATTGCTATAATCCAGGCATGAGGTGACAAGGACTTGTTCCAGATTAGTGATAATATCAAGGGAAAAAAAGGGGTTTTGAGAGACATTACAAAAGTGAATTCATTAGGTCTTGACTACAGATTGAGTATGTAAGGTGAGATAGTGAGAAGTTGATAATGACTCCTAGATTGGGAATCTAGGTCACTGGGAGATGAGTCTCCCACAGTAATGGGAAAGGTAGGGAGGGGTTAGAGAAAAGATAATGATTTCAGTTTTGGATATATTGAGTTTAAGATAGCTACTGGATACCCAGTGCAAGATGTTAAAAATAAATTTGAAATTTGTGACTGGATATCAGCAAAGAAGTTAAGACTGGATAGGTATATTTGAGAATCACCCATAGAAGCTGATGAAATCACCAAGTGAATTAACATGGAGGGAGAACAAAACAGAACATAAGATATAGCTGTCAGAAACATCTGAAAAGGATCACTTGTGTATAGCAATCATTAAATGATTACCTAACCTTTTTTAAAAGACCACCAAATAAGAGGAACCCTTCTGATGAAGTGTGATCCTCTTTTGGATCACATTAATTTCCTGGAAATTTTTCTTGACATCAAGTTTAAATTTAATTTTTTGCAGCATCAACTAATTGTCAAAGTTCTTGCATTTAATGGTTATCCTCACAGAATTTCTTTTAAAAACAAACATGAAATTAAATCAATTACATTAAATTTTATTAATTATAAATTTTTGGACTTTCTAGGCTTATTCATTTCCTTTACAAAAAAAGGGGGAGGAGAAATAGTGATGGAGTGCAATTGCTGTATTTTCCTAGTATGTGGCATTACACCAGAAGTGTCAACCTCATAGCTAATGGACTACTTGAGACCTAAAATACTAGCTAATTAATCCTGAATTAGATTAAAGTGGAATTGAGAAATATTTTTCAAAATAAGGTATAAATAAAATTGTATTTTTAAATTAGCAGATATGAGTCCCATAGAGACATTTATGATGGCTTATTTGCCCCATTTGACATAACTAACATATGCTACATTAAGTATTCAAATTGAAATACATTTTCATTAAATATTGATGTAGAGGTGGCACACAAGTGGCATCGATAGAATGTTGAGGTAAGTGTCAAGAAAAAAATAGCACCTATCTTCATTTATTTCTATCCTTTTTAGAGTTTTCAACATAAAAAGGTATATTTGTTCAAAAAGATTTTTCTGCATTTATTGATATAATTATGACTTTTAATTTTTTATTATTATGTCTGTTATGTTCATATATTTCTAATATTGAACAATATTTATATTCCTGATATAAATCCAATGTTTGTATTGTATAATCTTTTAAATATGTTATTGTAATTTCTTTCATAATATTTTATTCAATATTTTGGATCAAAAGTCATTAGAGATATTATCTATAACTTTATTTTTCTGATGTCTTTCCATGGATTAAGTATTAAGTTTCAGAACCATATTTGTTTCATAGAAATTTTGCTGCTTTTCCCTTTTTTTGTCTATTTTTGCCAACAATTTATATAATCTTGAAATAAATATTCCTTGAATCTTTGATAGGATGCATATTTAAATCTGTCTATTTTTTACTTTAGTTTTTCGTTGGTATTGGGGAGGGAATTGTTTCTTTATGTGTTGGTCTATTTTTCTTTCTTTCTCCCTCCCCCCCCCCCCACTAGAGGCAACTGGGGTTAAGTGACTTGCCCAAGATCACACAACTAGGAAGTGTTAAGTGTCCAAGGCCAGATTTGAATTCAGGTCATCCTGACTTCAGGGTTGTACTCTATCCACTATACCACCTAGCTGCTCCTATTTTTATTTTCTGAGATTGGATTATTTAAATTTTCTACTTCTTGCTCTGCTAATCTGGCTATATTTTTAGTAAACATTCATTTGATATACTGTCAGTTTTTAATTAGCATATATAGTCAATCTTCAAGTTTCATAAGTGTAATATTCCTGAAAAATGGCACAAAAGTACAAAACACAAATATTTCTACATTGAACCTATGGGAAACAGAGAATTGGATTCCCAGGATCACCAAAAACTGTAGTCTTTCACTGAATATTGTTGAAAATACTCTCTTCTGCATTTGATATTCTGAATTCCTATTTCAATGTTTACTTTTCCATTGGTTTCCTAATTTTTGTTAACTACTATCTAATCGATTTATTTATTTGTTATCAATAACAATGTTTAGAAATATATAAATATTTCCCTTAATCATTGATTTGGGCTGCATACTCCAAGTTTTATAATGATATCTTCTTCTTGTTTTCTTTGATTAAAATTACATTTTGATACTATAATTTGTTCTTTGGCATACTGATAATTTAGGATTGTAATTTATCAAATGAATTTATGCTTATTTATTAACATTTTATTGCACTGTGATTAATAAAGAATATGTTCTGTATTGGTCAACCTGCCATTGGGGAAAGGGGATGGCGGGAAGGAGGGGAAAAATTGGAACAAAAGGTTTGGCAATTGTCAGTGCTGTAAAATTACCCTTGTATATAACTTGTAAATAAAAAGCTATTTAAAAAATAAAATAAAATAAAAGACAAAAATAAAGATAAATAAAGAAAAAAAATAAAAATGCGTTCAATATTTATCCTTATCTGTATTTGTTGATAAAGTTTCTATGGCCTTATATGCAAATTTTTTTTTTTAAGTTACCATTCACAACTGAGAAATATACATTTTCCTTTCTATTCACATTCAATAATGCCACTATAGCTCAGAACATTATTAATACCAAATAAATATTTTAATAACTTTCTTAGAGAGATTAATAGAGAGAAATAGATTGAAGTTTTGCCAAATATTTTCTATGAAATATTAGTGTTTCCCACCTGAAACTGAACAAGGGACCTCGAAACTTTAAAACTCCTTGAAGGACAAATTCTACTTGAGTCCTGCCATTGTGGGGACCCCGCCACAGGACAAGCAGCTTCATTCTGTTGTTTTAGTGGGGCTGGTTGAGTCCTGAGCTAAAGAATTCTAACCCTATTGAATTAAAGAGACTCATTCAATTATATTCAAATTTCAGTTCAAGCTGAAACCTAGCTTGTAAATAACAAGAACCAACTTGAAACTCCACCCACTAGCCCAGCCCCCATGGAGCAGGCTTGTAAGCAAAGCTCTTATTATATGAGTCAATCTAAAACCCTCTCTTTGCAGAGGTCCTAACATGTCATGCTATGCCATGTCATGCTTTGCTATGCCATGTAAACCTCTGCCCTCTGGAATACTATTTTCTTCCAGTGTTACTCTCTCTTTATCCTCACCTATTTCCCTAATGAGACTTATGCCCCACTGTCGGGATCTCTCTACTAGAAACTTTACTTCTCTGCCAGGAGTCCTCCACTACTTTACTTTCTGTCAGGACTTTGCCTCTAAGGAATTCAGCCTTTCTATTCATGCATAGTAAAGGCTAACTTCCCAATGCCTATAATAAACCTCTTTCATCAATCTAGGTTTTCAGGTTTGTAAATTTTTTTTATAGAGAATCTCTGCATCACCAGAAGGGGGTTCCCCAAAATTCCCTGCCCATGTGCTGAATCCCAAGGGAGTGTAGGGGGACCAAACCTCTCCATTTGGTTCCCTGAACCCCAAACCTGACACTAGACCTTATCATTTAATTCCCTGACCACCAGGAACCCTAATCTCATTTTGGTTCCCTAAATCTAGACCTCATCATTTGGTTCCCTGACAGAAAGGAACCCCAAAATCTAAGTCTCATCAAAACCTCATCAAAACCTCCTCTTCTCTGTCCCTTTACTTCTACTCTCTTTCACTTAAGACTTTACTATAACTACTATAAGCAACATTTGTATTACAGTCAAAATCCACAGTTAACATTTGATATAATAGAGATGTAACTCTTACATATCACTATTCCATGTGTCAGACAAAAGATCAACTTTTTTTTAAGAAGGTACAGGAACATTTACATGTAAGCAGCCATCTTCTGAGGAAATAAAAATAAAAATTCATGATAAGCTTAAGGAAATTATTACAAGTGAATTGTTACTTGCCAATATTTGAGAATATTAAACATTGTTCCCTTCCAATATTGATCTCAAAAATCCTGAATTTAATTTTTATCGTATTTTTGTTGTTGATGTTTAATTTGGATTTAATTTTACATCCAAGATTGAATATGAACTCCTTGGAATCAAGCCATTGGTCTTACAATTTATATAGATAGATAGAGATTGATAGATATATATAATATTTATTTTTCTGAGTCTGTAACTAAAGCACATTCTCAAATAAAAAGACTAACATAGTGCATTGTTTTGTTCACTGATGAAATTTCTGGTTTTGAAATTGACCTCAAAATATTACTGATGACAAGGAAGATAACAGTAGAATCTATTGTGAAAGGTAAAAGGAGGAATGAAAGAATAGGCTTTTGAAATATCTTATCTCTGAAGATGTCTATAATAAGGCTTAATCATCTACCATATATATTACCTAGTTACTGTCCTTTCTGATATCCATTCCATTGTAAAGTCCTATATTTACATGAGATTCTCTGACCAATATGTTAAGCTTTAAACTATGCACTTCAACATTTGTCAAGTGTCTGTTTCTATCTATAATTATGATTTTTTTAACATGCTATTTAATCAGTGTCTGTATTCTTCAATTACCTTTTTTTATAACCATGGAAATAACAAATGAGATGTTGATCTTGAAAGAGGACAAATATTTAATTTATTGTGCCAAATTAAAAATCAAAGGCAAATGCTATCAATTTTTCTCTATAACTTATCCTAATTAAATATTCATTCTTAAATATCACCTTGATTTTGGATGAATATTAAATTAATCTAAAACTTCAAAGGAAAACAGACTAATTTCCAGGAGGGAAAATGACATTGTATGAAATACATTTTTCCTATTACTCAAATGGATATACTATGCCATTATCCACAATATATAAAAAACTTAGTCTAGACAGATTGTCAATTATGTCAGATTGGGGAAACGGCAAGTGAAACTCAGGAAGAATACTGTTATAAGGTATATATGCTAATAATAGAAAAAGATTTATGCTTAGAGTTATCAAGAGAAAAGTGAACATGACAGATGAGTAATTGTTCTGAAGGAGTTTTCTCAATTATCCTAGTCCAGCATCTCTATTAATTGAGCTACAATAGCACTCTTTATTAGTCACTTCAAAAAAATTTTCTGACTACCTATTGTGTGCTGAGCACTATACTTAAAATGGGAGTAAAGATAAGAAGATATTCCTCTGATCTTCTTGGTTTACTCTTCTGTCAAATAAGATTAGAATAAATGATCCCTCCTGGTAAATAAATACATGAATTTAAACATATAGAGTATTTAAATATCTAGGCAAGATGGGAAATTATTATTTAGAGAAAGGAAAAGAGATTATCTTGGAAAATGGAGGGAATATTATAGACACCAGGAAGACTATAATATTATATATAGATCAATGGGATGCGGTAAAGTACTGGGAATTCAATTAAATTCAAGAAGCATCAAGTGTCTATATATAGAACTGTGTCGATTTGTTACTGAATTATTTTTTCAGTTGTGTCCAACTTTTTATGAATCATCTTGAGATTTTCTTGGCAAAGATGCTAAAGTGTTTTTCCATTTCCTTCTCGACCTTATTTTTGCAGATGAGGAACTGAAGCAAAAAGCGTTATATGACTTGCCCAGAGTCACACAGCTAGTTAAGTGTCTCAGACAGAATTTGAACTCATGAAGATGAATCTTTCTGATTCTAATCCCAGTGATCTCTCTGCTGCCTCACCTAACTGCTAAGTTAGGTGGAAAGAAAAAGACAGAAAAAGAACTAGTGACTAATATTGTCACTCTGTGACTGATAGATACAGTGTGTGTGTGTATGTGTGTGTGTATGTGTGTGTGTATGTGTGTGTGTGTGTACACTCAGATCTCTTTTACCTCTGAGCTCTCCTAAGACAATGGCAAAAACCTACTGCTCCAGGTTTAAGGGCTGCTCTTTCGTGAGAGAGAAGACAACCTCACAAAAGTCACAGAAGGTAAGCTTTAGGACACTTAGCCAAAAGGACATTTAGATTAAACCTTTAGTTTCTTCCATGAAAATTTCACCCATTCATCTGTCTGACCAGATTCTGTGTGTCTCTTTACTTCTCTCTTTTTTTCCTTCTGTCTACTGTATTCCCATTCCCCTGCCCAATTTCTCTATCCCATCTGTCTATGTATCTAACACTGCTGCTAGGTTATCTCCTTAGCATTATTTTTGACTCTAAATGATCTTTGTCTCTTTTTCCCATTCATACATAATATAAATCTGATCTCCTCTAACTTTTCTAATTCTCCCAGTAAAACAGATAAATAATGTTAATTAGTGACCAACTTGTCTGGGTTTGAATAATCTCTACCTAAATCCTTAAAAAGTAGAAATCAGGGAATAGTTAAAGTGCTCTTAACAAGTGGGGAACATTTCTTTGGGTGGCAAACATCTCTGGTATCTTGGTAGGAGGGACATTTGGCCCTAGATTTTGTTAGGGATTTTCATGAAATGGAAAATTCAACTTCTGAACAATAGCTGATCTTTAGATAATGGTAGGAGGAATAGTAGAGTCAAAAATAATTTGCAGACTGATGATATAGCACTAGAACTACAATATACTTAAAGGTTAATCCCTACTAGTCAAGGAAAACTGGAAATGTTAATTTTTCCTACCCCTTCACATTAATAGCATAGATTGCTCCTAAAGGAAGTTGTATAGTAGAGATAGAAATCAACACCATGTAATTGCCATTGTAGAGAATAGTACCATAACTAGAACAAGACAGAGTTTTACTTTGGAATACTGACATCTGAGAGTGTTTTTGCTCAGGTGAGAGTAGGAGATTATTCTTTCTGCTGGCCTGTAATATTATATGGTATACTTACCTAGGACTACTATTCTCCAGATTTCTATATGCCCTCTCCCTATTCTCTTTCTTCTCTCTTCCCCTCAATGGTGAAGGCAGTGTTTTTTGTAGGATGGATTGGAACTACTGAACTCAAGGTCACCATCTTCCTTACTCTGATCCAAGGAAGTGTGTTTGAAGCACAAACATTTCTAGTTAGGGCTTTTGCAGACAGTAACACCAAGCCCTACTAGCCTAGAGTAGTGGGAAGAGAGAAAGAGAAAGATAGATAGACAGAGACATAGAGACATAAACACAAACACAGAGAGACACAGTAAGGTGGATAAAGACATGCAGAGTTAGCTAGACCAAATCATACAGGCAAGCAGACAGACAAAGCTACAAACAAAAGAGAAAGTGAAAAAAAAAAAAAAGGATTTACAGAATCACTCAGCTAGAGAAATCTCTATATTGGAGAACATAAAAGACTGAGAATTTACAAAACAGGATTCCTGGAACAAACAGTGACATATACACAAGAAATAATGTTAAAGACATCTACGATGTATATGACTGAAAAAAAAAAAGAATGGTTTACTCCTATCCACAGATATTAAAAATCACATTTAGAAAGGCAGGTTGTGCTCTGGGCAAATCCTCTTGATAGGGTTTATAGATAAGCCTGGTTACTAGCACAAGATTAAAAGATACATCTAGATTATGATCTGTACAGATTAAAAAAAAATACAATGGATAAGATTATATATATATATATATATATATATATATATGTATGTTCTGGGCCAGATCTAGTCAGGTTATACTCTGTTAGTACATTTTAAGAACTACAATTCAAGGAGATAGATCTTTTAATATAACTTTTAATGAAACAGTTTTATTTAGCAATAGAATGGAAAGAATAGTCTACATGGATAAATCACTGTTGCATTTGGACACATCAGTGCCAATGACAGCACAATGAGTGAATATGATGTGTCAAGCCTGAAGAACTCTTGATACCTTTGAATAATATAATAATTTGACATGAAAGCTTAATTGATGTAGATCAATTTCTATAACAAGGAGACCAAAGTGTTTATAAAGCACTTAAATAAACAAGCACTTATTTGTAAATCAGGAATAAGCAACAATAGTTTAAAACATAAACTGATTTGTAAAATCTTGCACAGAAGGATTATGAACTATGAATTAATAATTAATTTTATAATAAAAATACATTTTTAAAATGCAGTTGAGGCTAAGACCATTTAAATGAAAGTTTGACATGAAGCATAGCTTATAAAAATATCCTGAGGACACTTAAAGAAGATTATAGAAGAATTACAACAAACAGAAAGAGATCTATATTTTTTAATAAAACTGTTTTTTCACACAATCAAGGACAGTAGAAGCACCCTTGATTTGTATTCTATAATCATAGTTTCAGATGAACTATAAAGGAAATAAAAATGGAACTAAAGGGAACAAAGACAGAAAAAGTAGATTAACCATTATCCCCAAGGGGAATTTGGTATGGAAGCAAATCAATTATAAGAGTATCAATGAGTTGATTTACAAAGTATTTGAAGAAGGGGGAAAATCACAAAGATATGGAAAAAGTATCAACTTTTAGTAAAATAAACCAAAAAAATTTAATAAAACTACTGGCATATATAACATGCATATATACATATATGTTTATTATCTTCTCCATATATAAACACATACACACAAACACACATACACACATCTACATGACATTGAAGTTTTCTTTGATAAGGATATTAATAGGAAATTGAGGTTTAAAAGTCTTGCATTTTTCCTTCATTAAAAAATGTTTTAAAAAGGAATTTAATGCTGAGAAATGCTGATAAATTGCTTTCATGTAATTCACAGACAATAGAATCATATTTATTGAAGAATAAAAAAGTTTAAAAGAAATATTGAATTTTTTTCAGCAGAGACTTGATGAGAGAAATAGTTATAGCAGTTGCTGGACTTTGTTTTTAAAATATCTTTGCTGGCATATCCATTCAAAACAATCACTCATCAATTCCCATAGAGGAGTTTACTTATTCTCTAGATAGAAGAAATAATTAATTAGAAAAATGGTATTTAAGTCAGGACCATTAATAAAATTCTAAACATAGGAAATAATTTCCCACAGATATATACATTATCCCTGGATAGAATAATAATGTATAGGAATCATTCATGAGTAGTATACCTATAGAAAATATTTGTAGTAGGATAATTTACACCTCTAAAACTTTGAGTTCCTTGATTTCCTTCGGTAATATTGGGCTTCTTTCATTAGGCCTAATCCTCACAAAGTACAGCATCTCTGCAGTGTCACAACTCTCTTGAGCTCACTGAGTTTTGTTTTTTAGAAGGTGCAACTTGAAAGATGCTCTTGGGAGAAGAATCTCTGCTCTAAAGGGCTCTTTTAACCTTCCTGTAGAGACTCCACTGACACATTATTCTGCTGTTTTTAAGTTCTTCCTGCTATGTGTCTCTCTGCTACTATATATTAGGCTTATTTCATTGTTGTTTTCCAAGGTAGAGAAGATTATTTCTCTTTTACTTTGCTAAAGTATAGTGGTTAGAGCTTTTCCCTAACAAGAGAAGGCTGATAGGTGTCTAGTCAAAACCATCATATTCAGTAAACAATGGATAGACTGAATGCCTCTAGGCTAATATGGGTCTTTCTTTTTTGTTCCAATTGTGTAAGTCTAGATAAAAGCTTTCTGTTAAAAATAAATATGTAATTTAAGTTTGTAGTAAACATACTCTTCTTAAGATCTTCCCCAAAATCCTATCTGTGTGTAGGTCGGTGAATACACACAATATTATATATATATAATATATATATATATATATATATATATATATATATATATATATATATATATATATATATAATATATACACACACACATATATATGTATATATGTATATACACACACACACACACACACACATATATATATATGTATATGTGTATACACATACACAAAACAGTAATGAAAAAAATCTATTTGCCTGAAGTATAGAGAATAAGGTAGGAGTGAATGATGTTTAAGTTTTAAAGAAAGATTGGAACCAGATTGTGAAAATCTTAAATGACAAACAGAAGTTTGTATTTTATCCTAAGGCCAACGGGGAGCCATTGATTCCTCTTTAGCAGAGGAGTAACATGACAAATCTATACTTCAGGAATAGTCATTTGGCAACTTCCAAAAGCATGTTTTAGAGAAAACAGAAATTCAGGAAAATCAATTAGGAGGCTATTATAATCAAATATATGGAGGTAATGCAGACTTAGAAAGAGATTTATGTGAGATACTGAGGAAATGGAATCAATAAAATTTAGCAATTGATTGAACATGGGGCATCATGTTAAGGGCCAGAACTCTGAACTTGAAACAAGGATTTTTACAAGGTACTAACTCAATGGAATTGATGAGACAATCATTATGTAGTTTAGCATGGTGATTAAGAGTTCTCTAAGTTCAGTATGATCAATTGAATCTTACAAGGAATAATGGTTTCCTAGTGATATAATGATTGGTTTCTACTCAGTGTAGAGCATATAAGCTGGGAGCTTCAGTCAGATTCAGAGGGCAGAGAAGACAAAGGACTGGAGGCAGGAACTCAAGATCTTGGGTCCAAGGAGCAAGAGATTCATTTCCATCTTCATCAACACTGTGGTGGCAGGCCTGTTCTCCTTTTCTTCTCCACTGAAACCAAGACTCTGGAAGGCCTCTAAGAAAGCTAGCCCAGGCCCCAGGCAAGGAAACTAGATTTTAAAGGAGATAATAAAGGATTTGGACTTTAATATCTGGCTACTCTTGTGGTGATTATTCTACTGAAAAAGAAGGCTGCTCCCAAGACCTCCAGGAAAAAACACCAAGAACACTATAGCATGATACAAAAATGACTCTTAGGTTGTAATTGTGAGTGTCTGGAAAAATGGTAGTATCCTCAATAGCCATTTATTATGTAACAACAATGCCTGGTTTATTATGACACTATATTTCAGGATATAGATGCTGAGAAGAGGCAACCTAAATGATGTAAAGATGGGAAGTAATTGTAAGTTAAAGCAAGACTTTTAACATTAAGAAAAGAAACTCATTTTTTAAAAGAATGGTCTGCCAACTATTTCAATAATAATTTTACTCATTTAAAATATTATTCTGTATTGAAGGGGATGTGGGAAAACTGGAACACTGATACATTGTTGATGGAATTGTGAATACATCCAGCCGTTCTGGAGAACTATTTGTAACTATTCTCAAAAAATTATCAAGCTGTGCATACCCTTTGATCCATCAGTGTTACTACTGGGTTTATATCCCCAAGAAATCTTAAAGAAGGGAAAGGGACCTGAATGTGCAAAAATGTTTGTGGCAAATGGATGCCCATCAATTGGAGAATGTCTGAATAAATAAATTGTGGTATATGAATATTATGGAATATTATTGTTCTATAAGACATTACCAGTAGGATGATTTCAGAAAGGCCTGGAAAGACTTATATGAACTAATGCTGAGTGAAAAGAGCAGGACCAGGAGATAATGATCTCAACAAAATACTACATGATGATCACTTCTGATGAAAGCGGCTCCCTTCAACAATGAGATGAACCAAATCAGTTCCAATTGTTCAATAATGAATAGAACCAGCTACACCCAATGAAAGAACTCTGGGAAATGAGTGTGAACCACTACATAGCAATTCCAATCTCTCTGTTTTTGTCTGCCTGCATTTTCGATTTCTTTCACATGCTAATTATACATTATTTCAAATAACGATTCTACTCATGCATCAAAATAACTATATGGATATATATACATATCTTGTATTTAACATATACTTTAACATATTTAACATGTATTGGTCTACCTGCCATCTGGGGGAGTGGGTAGGAGGAAGGAGCAAAAAAATTGGAACAAAAGGTTTTGCAATTGTCAATGCTGAAAAATTACTCATATGTATATCTTGTAAATAAAAAGCTATAATAAAAAAGAAGAAACAAAAATGTGCCCATCAACAGTTTTATGAGTGGAATGTCAAAAAAATAAATAAAATATTCTGTTAAACCATTCATTGGCTTCAACTGTTAAGAGTGTTTCACACATAATAGTCCCTATATGTGTTAGATATATGGTTGTTGTTGATATATTATATCAATGTCTATGACACAAAATAATTTTTAAAATAAATAAGTTAAAGAAATTGAGAATGTTAAATCTGGAAAAGAGATGACTTTAAGGACTGGGATATTTATACTTAAATATTTGTTCTAGAACAAAGGATTAGACTTATTTAGTTCAGTTTCAGAAGATTATAAAAAAAGAATAGAAATTGTAGAAGAACAAAATTAGACTCTATGCTAGAATTAATATTTAATTGCCTTTTCTTTCTCCATTTGGGCAAAGTAAACATTTTGTTAACTTTTAATGCAAGTATCTTATTTTATTCTAATGCAAGTATCTAATTTTATTCTAATCCAAACTAAGAAGTTCTGGCAAAATTATTGTCTCTAATAGGCTCCATTTAAAAGAAACATTTCTAACAAATGAAGCTGTCCCCAAATGGAATAGATTCTCTCATGAAGGGAGTGGTTTATTCTTTACTGCAGAGCTTTAAATAAGATTCCATTGTGTCTGTGGCTATAATGCAAAGCAAAAAGTTAATGTCAGAATAAAAGCATAGATACATGTTGAAGTGAACTTACTATTTTTATGGATAAATGAATTTTGGGGAAAGGAGTAACAGAAGAACATAAGAGCCATCTCAAAACCTGGATTTAGTCAAAACCATTCGAGGTGAGGTTACATTAAAAACAGTATCAAAAACTAATGATTCCCAACCAGAAAATAAAAAAAAAACTATCGTCTAGAAAGGAATTTGGGTGTGATGCTACATATTGCTCTTGTAAAAATTGCTATAACATAGCACATTCTTACAGTAACATAAGACTGATTGTATTGGCTCTTCTCCAACATAAATATTTCATCCCATGGGAACTGTTGTCAGTTCAGGGAACTGACAGATTCTGCCTTTGGTTAAAAGTAAAAACCAGTTTGCTGTGTGAGCAGTTTTTAATCTTGTGCTGAATTTAAACGAGTAGAATAAAGAGAGGAAATATCCTGGTTAGATGTATGTTACTATGGTAACTTTTGTGTCTGTGCTTTTTTGATCATATGTTTTTAGCTGATATAATTTAGATTGAATAAAAAAGTATAGTTTTACACTTTGTAATGTTCAGGCTAGCTTTCTGGAAGTCTTCCAGACAGCCTTGGTCTCAGCAGGAGAGTGGTCACCACGAGAATGGTCAGGAATAGAGTCTAAAGTCTTTATTCTCATAGTCAGTCTCCTTCACAGTTTGTGTCTGTTACAGTCTGACCTAGTCTTGATCTTAGTGGAGGAGTGCAGGAGGCAGGAGAGCCACCAGAGGGATGGTCAAAGATGGAATGTCCCATTTCTATTCCTCTCAGCAATTACATCATTACGGCATACTGAATATGTGTGAACTAGAGAACCATTGCATCACCATGCTAAGTACTAAGTATATTTAAACTAGAGAACCATCATCTCATCAATTCCTCTGACTTAACACTTATACTTCTCCAGAGTTCCAGCCCTCTACAACACCTGAAAGAGACTTAAGATACTTTCTAATGAAACTTGCCATTTTGCAGATGAGAAAACTGAGACAAGTAGCTTGTCACATAGATAGTAATTAGAATAGCCAGGATCTGAATCAATGTACCTCCAAATTCAGAACTTTTCCCATTTGTACCACACTTCCTCTTTAAATAAAATATTTCTTTTTAATTTTATTTTATTTGTTTATGTTTTCAGGTTATACTATTTTACATATTTCTATAAGAATCAGGTTGGGAGAGAGCAATTATAACAAAAGGGAAAAACAATGAGGAAAAAAAGATGAAAATTGTATGTGTTGATCCACATTCAGTTTCTAGAGGTTTCTCTCTGGATGCAATTGTCATTTTCATGAAAAGTTTATTGGGATTGCCTTGTATCACTGAATTGCTGAGAAGAACCAAGTCTGTCATTGTTGATCATTACACATTCTTGTTGCTGCTGTGTACAAAGTATTCCTGGTTCTGCTTGCTTTACTCAATATCAGTTCATATAAATATTTCCGGGCTTTTCTAAAATCAGCCTGTTCCTTATTTTTTACAGAACAATAATATTCCATTTTTTCATACACCACAACTTATTCAACCATTTCTCAACTTATGGGCATCTATGCATTTTCCAATTCTTTATCACCACAAAAAGTTGCTATAAGCATGAAATAGTATTTCTTAAGAAATAATTATTTCCCTATTTTATGAAGTGGTTTTTATGAAGCCACTTATTATAGTAAAAAAAAAAATTAGATAGAAGGTAAATTAGGTGGCATAGTTGTAGAACACTCAGCTTAGAATCAGGAAGACTCATCTTTGCGAGTTCAAACTTGACATCAGATACTTACTAGCTCAGTGATCTTGAGTGAGTCATATACTTCTGCTTGCCTTTGTTTCCTCATCTGTAAAATAAGCTGGAATAAGAAATAGCAAATCACTCCAATATCTTTGCAGAGAAAAATTTGAATGGGAAATTATAATGTATGAGAAATACATAAACTAGAAGTCAAACTGCTTTACAGAAATGCATTATGTGTCATCTCTTCTAAATTTGGGGGCTTCTATAAAAAGATCTCTCTGTCTGGTTTTTAATAATAACTAGAACAGGCTGGTCACAGTGAGGGATAAGTAAGGGACAACCTATTGGCTAGGCTACTGGAAGCAAGAACAAGTGAATAGAGACCTCATCACATCAAATGAATCCCTTTTGTGGAGTGAATGGAAGGACAAAAATAAGAATAGCACAAGATTCTCAAGTCTGAATAGGCCTTGATCTGCATAGTAAATGACTGCAACATTGGAGGGAATACCCACATGAATGAAGTCACAAATATATGAGTATTTAAGACTAACAATAATGAGTCAATGTTAAAGCTCTGAGGTCAGAATGGATAAAAATAATTAAAAATTAGAAATGAAAAATCAAATTGATTTTAAAATTTTAATTGGATTTTAAGGGTTTTTTTCCCCATTGCAAATATTGCTATAGTAATTTGTTTTCCTTTTAAGATTTGTTAAAGCTCAAAAAATCATCAAGGAACAAGTATTATAATTGTAATTACATACTTTTGAGACAATTTGTTCATGTAATTTATTTAAAACAATTTTTCTTAAAAAAAAAAAAAAGTTCAGGAAGGTTCCCAGAGGCTCTTTTGTAGATTATTTAAGGAGTTTGAAGAGAACCAATCTTTCCAGCAGGAGTTGGTGATCATTCAGTGAAAATCCATCATCAAAGGGAGACGTGGCTTCAGTTCTCACACTGAATTTGTTTCTTCATAAAGCATATGCTTGTATATGAAAGCAAGACATATCTTTCTTTCTCATTGTTTCTCTGCCAGCTTAAAGTCACATAGCTCTTAACTCTCTCTCAAAAGGTGAAGTTTTGAGAAGATAAATGAAGAAAAACTGTTAAGAATGGAATAGATTGGATAAGGGAGGAGA
This sequence comes from Antechinus flavipes, assembly GCF_016432865.1. Lineage (NCBI taxonomy): Eukaryota > Metazoa > Chordata > Mammalia > Dasyuromorphia > Dasyuridae > Antechinus > Antechinus flavipes. Next base: position 194,373,257 of record NC_067400.1, on the reverse strand, counting down.
AATATGGAGATAAATCCAATTAAAAAGGAACACTAAAAATAAAAAAAAAGAATTTTGCTAATATAATAGAAAAATCTTCAGCTCCTAGTTGAATGAGGCTCTGGGACATATGTCAAGAAATTAATATTGTTCTGCTGGCCCGAGGGGAGACTTTTTAAAATAAAGAAATTTGAATAATAATATATTTGTACTGAGAATAAGTTTCAGTCCCTCGTTAAGATAGTAATTTGTCAATTTAGTATAACTGATAATGTGTTAGGATAAGTTCTTTAATATTAATAAGAGTTTCTTAGTTTAGTTTAACTGGCAATATGGTGAGAATAGGTTTTATTACCTTATTAAAATTGTTGTTAAATCTTCATTTTTTAAGTGAACTATCTGGAGTAAGTTATTTTTTCAAGCACCTGTATGGTGTGATGTAGAAAATAAACTATGTATATTCTTAAAAACAATTGATGAACATATGTAGACCTTCAGATAAGACAGAACACCAAGGATAAAATGTCATAAACAAAATTATCCATAATTTTGAAGTAAATTATCAATCAAATGATATAGTAAATGAACTTTAGTTGAAACCATCAAAACACTAGTCTGTTCCTAAATAGGTAACGTTTCTGAGTTGGTAGATGGGGAATTGGATTTGCCAGATCACCAACAGAGAGGGAACTTTTTGTAGTCTCCCAAGGAATAACCCCTACAGGAACTTCAAAAATGTTAGTGTGCTATTGGACTATTCTTAGAAAACATGGTTCTTGGTATTTTCATGGTTTATTAATAAAGTCTAATTAGTAGTTCTGACAAACTATTTAGTATATATAAAGAAAAATCAGTTAAGGGTGCTTTTACAATCTATAGTGTCACAGTTGCAATTTATATGGATTATGAAGCCACCCTTTAAGGCAAAGACTAAAGAGACTATGACTGCTTATGTTTACCAGAAAGAATGATTGTCATCCTCTTCTCCCTCTTGAACTCTTCTTTTCTATTCTCCTACTAGGAAAATGGACCTCCTTTTCCAATGAACTACTGTTTTAATTAATACCAGCTTTGGATTAGTAAAGGATATAATTGATCATAACTGCTCTAGTTTAATTGTTTCATTATGACTTGGGAGTTGCAAAAGGAGATTAAAAAGAAATTAACAGAGAAGACAGAATTTGAATTGTAAACTCATATAACTGGATTGGGGAGAGAAAGAGAGAGAATTTATATAGATCTTTGTTATTAATGTAGGTGCTTGGAGATTTGCAAAGTACTTTACATATGTCATCTTATTTGATCCTCACAACAACTCTATAAAATAGATGCTATTAATAGCCCATTTTATAGGTGAAGAAACTGAAGCACAGAAAGGTTAAATCACTTGCCCAGTTAGGAAGTACATCATACATGACTTAAATTCCGTTCTTCCTGACTTCAACTCTTGGACTCTTTATCTACAGTATCATCTAGCTTAATTTGAGACATTATGCAAATATCCCCCCCCAAAAAAAAGCATAATCCTGTTGTTTGTTTTACTTTTTATTCAAGAGAAGCAATCATTCTTTCTCTCTGGAAAAAAAGCTGGAACAAATCAGTTTTATTGCTTTTCCTATTAGTCCCTCCTATGCATGCTGACAAAAAAAACCCCAGGAACTGGGGAGGAAATCAGGAGGGAGAAATCAGAGACAGGGGTTTGAGAACAAGTTTTGCTAAGTGGGAAAAGAAAGAGATTAATTGAAAAATTACCAAAAATTTTCACATTCCAAGATTATAGGTCACTGGAGTAACTAGCTTTGATGCCCTTATATAGACAAGATATGGAGATTCTATCTAATATATATATATATATTTAATTTTGGTTCTTTTCTTCTTTGAGAATTTGAAATTTATTTTAATTCTTTATTTTTGGCCCTTTGATCATTTAATAATGTAATTAATTGCATTACTGTTGCATGAATAAGGCATATTTTAATACAAGATTTTAATTTTTCTAAATCTTTATTTCTTTTATACTTTTATAATAATTCATTTTCCATTTACATCTTTGAATTTAGAGTTGAAAATTAGCTCAAAATTTTGCTTTCCTGGCAGAAAATTATTTGTTCATTGATTTTTTTTTCAGAATTTAATTTTCAATTTGTTGGAGTATGTTTTGGACAGAATGATATTTCCTTTTTGGTATGTTGATTTCTTTTTATACCTCTTTTTCTCTCTCCCTGAAGTTTCAATTAGATTTTTGAATATATATATATACATATATATATATGTGTGTGTGTGTGTGTGTGTGTGTGTGTATGTACATACATATGCATATACATACACACATACAAATACACATATATACATATACACACACACAAATACACACATATCCACATAGTGGTAGCTCAACACTTATCTGCTTTGAAAATCATTGAATTTGGTATTACACATATTTTAAAGAGAAAAAAAATGCTTCAGCACTTGACTCTTGCTCTGCTTGTACTTTGTTATTTTCTTGATTGAGTAGTAGTGAGGTTGGCCAAGTATACTGCCCAGTCAATGTCAGCCTTGCTATTAGGGAGGCCCTGGGTCTCCCTAATTCAGACAGCTAGGCTCAGGACTTTCTGATTAGAGCCCATGTTTCTGAGGTTATGCACATTGGCTGGGCAAGTCATAGGGCAGTCCCTATAGGAAAATGTGGCTACAATTTAGAGTCTTCCTATTCCCCAAATAGTAGTACTAGAAAGGACATAGCGCAGTCAGTGGACTTAACAGGAAGAGAAGCAACAGGAGCAGGAATGGCAGTGTTAGCAGCAATGGAAACCCAGGTGGAGATGGGGGAAAGGAGGCAGAGGACCTAGGAGTGGGGGCAACCTCGAGTCCTTCATTGCCATCAGAGCACTGGAGAAGAAAGGCTGTAGAACCACAGCTTCTACCTCCACATCTTGCTCTCCTCTCCAATGAAGCTTGGATTGGGAGAGGGAATAGCATAAAGGTCAAGGTTCTTCTCAGAAAGTGAGTTGGGTCTGGAAAGGAGAAGCCTGGCTGGGCTGGCTTGTTTTTCTGCACCTAGAAGCCCCACTTGATCCTTTGGTGAATTGGATGGGACAGGATGGTTAGACTGCAGATTGAAGATATACTCCCTATGAGAAATGTTCATTTGGTACTCATCATTTTTGCTACTGGCGGTGCTTTCTGGAACCAATTAATGATGAGCACAGAGGTATCACTGTGTGAGTGTGTGTGTGTGTGTGTGTGTGTGTGTGTGTGTGTGTTTGCTGAGAATAGCACCTTAAGAGATTACCTGGAATGCTGGGTTAATCACTGGAAGTTTCATCTGAAAGTAAGATGGAAAAGTGGTTTATAAGAAACAAGAGCAAAGGCAATGATAATGCATTTTCTTCATTGTTATATCGATTGATAAAGCTTTATCAGTTTCAGATGTTTACCTTTTGAAAATGCCAAGAATATTGGTAGCAAGAACACTCTTTTCCAGGTCATCAATATTTGTGACTGAGCAAGCAGATACCAGGCCACATCTTTACAAGAGATATCATTGATGATGGTTTAGGGGTTGATAGCTACTCTTTAAGGAATTATTAGGATCATTTCCATGTGAGTCTGAGAAGTGGTCATAAAAATAGTGACCATGATTTTACCTATCATCTTCTGCCTCTTCTTCGGGATTCTGGCTTGTCTGCTATTGACAGTTAATGGAGATAGGTTTTCCCTTCCAAAAAGAAGTTGTTCAGAATACAAAGGTAGGATCTACTTTATATTGAGCTCTCTTTCTTTATCTTTTATAACCATACTTACATAGACATCTGTTTATACTCAAGAAAACTGAAGACATTTCTGAGAGAAAGTTAACATTAACTTGGTCTAATTGGAGAATCAAATGGAAAATATATTAGGAAAGAAAATTCTATACGCATCTCTTTTGAAAACTTTTAATGAAGTTCCTTCAACTATTGAATAGAATAAACACTTGCAATACAGCAGCAATGAGATCCAGAAATATAAAACACAGCTTTTGGAATGAAATGCCATGATAAATAGATTTATTCCTTTCTTACTTTTCATTCTTTCATTCATTCCTTCCTTTATTCAAAAAAGATTTAATGCTTATTTTATACAAAGTCTTACTCAAAATACAAAGATACATATGTCATGGCCTTAAAAGAAATAAAGCCTAATAAGGAAGATGATAAGTATATAGATAATTATAAGGCAAATGAGTGGTACAGTAGTTCTGAAGAGATAAATATAGATAAAATTGAATGAGGCAGATTGGGGTAGTAGTTGAGGTCAGAAGATCTGGCTTCAAATTGTAATATAATTTCTGGCAACAATTTTGGACAAATATACTGTATCTCAATTTCCTTATTACAAAATGAAAGAGTAAAACTTTAAGTAAAATTTCTAATTCCTGCTTCAATTCTCAATCTGAGATTTTATGAGTGTATCATATCATATTTAAGTTCTCTGGTGAATGGTTAATTTAGTACAAAATAAAACATATACCAATACATCCTTAAATTGTGATTAAAATATATTTGAGGAAATTAGGAGGAGCAGTGGATAGAGTGCCAGGCCGAGAGTCAGAAAGACTCATCTTTTTTAATTCAAATTTGGTCTCATACATTTATTAGCTATATGACTCTGGACAACTCACTTAAATCTATATTTCTCATTTTTTTCTTTTGTAAATGAGCTGGAATAAAAAATGGTAAATCACTCCATTATCTTTGCCAAGAAAACTCCAAATGGGATCATGAAGACTTGGACATGACTGAAAACATGTGAATATCAACAATAAACCATACACACACATATATCCCTAAAGTGTGATAATATAATTTGGTCCTTCCTAAAAATAAAATGCAAGATATTTCTGAAGTATGAACAAGTATATATTAAAGCCATGTCAAACAATAAGAAGGCATTTGTTTTAATATTAAAAAGTCTTAAATTAAATTGAATCTTCTTGACTGTTGATTTAAATATGATTTAAATTGATGTGATTTAAATCAAATCCACCCTACATGAAGTTTGAACAAACCCATAAACCTTCTGGGAAATCTTTCAGGTTTCAAATCAATTTCCTGTTGGAATTCTGACACAGGTAATCAGATAACCTCCCTTTACCAGGGTCTAAGTCAATACTGAGAGAAAAAAAATTGCTGAAAACTGAAAACAGGCTCAACAAAATTTTGTCTGAATTCATTCCTAGGTTTGCTAACTTTTCGGGAAATTTTTGGTTTTGCTGTGAATATATGATGCTATAGTAAATAAACAAAGTCTTATCTTTAGTTATGCCAAGAGTACTCTATGTAGCCCTGAAGGAAAATAGGACTTTCAATTCAGGAATATGTGTTTACTTTAAGGTGTGTAAGTTTGATGCAAATTTTTAATTAACAACCTCTTGTTATTTCTATAGAATTTTCCAAAAATCTGGGTTATAATTAGACCAGAGACTTCTTCCCTTCCTTTCCCCCCCATAATCTTACTGGGGACTGTAAGAACAGCCTTGAAGCTGTTCAACATTTTGAAGATGACAATGTCCAGAATTTTTGATTCTCAGGACTGAGTGGCAGTATGTTATTATATAACCATATTCACAAAGAAAAGGAGGACTGCTTTTGCTTCAATAGATGTCTGGGTGATCATATATTATGGGCTCATTTCATTGCATCATTACCTTAGTTCATTTCACAGGATCACATTTTCTTTCTATTCAATCTCCTTTTTTTCCCAATTATATAGAAATATTAAATCTGCTTTACAGTTAAAGAAAGGAATAAATGTAGCCTTGATTTATGAGGAAGAACTTTTGAAGGGAAAAAAATTCAATTCAAATGTTGAAGTGTACACTAAAATAAGAAAGCAATACAATTATTACTTATTGTTGCCTAAAAGTATAAGCATGAATCTGCCATAATAGGATTTGTTCTCTGACCTTGATGTTTGAATTTCAGAAAGATTCAAGGTGGCTGCCAAATTCAGGGAGGAAATGAGATAAGACCTCTCTCTACCTCTGGTTTCTCAACATATCTGGCTTTTCTCACTAAGATGTTCAAACAATTGTATCTCCTGGACTTATCTCTATGTCAAAAGCAAAGGAAGGATGTTCTCCAACTCACTCTCTCTTTGCCAATGCAAAGGGATTATTCAGATTATCTACTTCTCAAGAATACAACAAAATAAAATTATAACTAAACTAGGTTTTTTTTTCCCAGAAGGCTTCAGTACTTAAAACCAGATATTTTATCATAGAATCATAGGGTTTTAGAACTAAATGGAAATTTAATGATCATACCAGTGGTCATCTGTTCACCATTTCTCCTAATTTCTGTAATTTTCTCCTTTTAACTCCTGGTATTCGGAGAGTTTTTATTTCCCTATATAGAGATGACTAAATGAATCAAAAAGCTTTTATTTAGTCCTTGTTATACCAATTACTATTTTAAGCAGAGGATACAAATGCAGTGGTGAAAAAAAATAACAGTTCTTGTGGTTAAGTATGAGATAACAAATAAAATGGATTAAGCTTTGGGACAGATGCCATCACCTCTGTTTTTTACAGTACTTTGAAAGATTGGATGACAGTGTCTGAGTGTCTGGAGGCTGTATTAGAAGGGAAGAAGATGTGGTCCAGTGATCCTTTACCTTATCAGGATTCCAGCTAATGACCCTCCTTTCTTCAAGTTCCCTCTCATCCCAAAGATATAAGATAGAGGGAGACTGAAAAGGCTTGACAGTATCAGTAATATAGGTAGGGCCAATGATCCTGAGAGATGAAGTGGAGCAGGGAATCTGTGTTCCCTGTGGTACTGTGGGAGATGGACAAATGAAGAAGAGGAATGGAGAAGTTTGAACTAAAGGGGTCTCTGTGAGGTCCTGCTTCTGCTAGGTACTCCAGCTTCATTAGAAAAGTGAATTATTTTTCAGTGTAGATGTACCTTACCATTTATCAGCACTTTAGGTGAATAGTTGTCAAGTGTTACTTCAGTAGAAACCTGATAACCCTTTAGGGTTATTTAACTATTTCATCCTATGAAATTGCCACCATCTCATAAAAAGTATGATCACCATACTCTGATCATAAAATAGTTTTGTTTGATTTTTTTGTTGCCATTTGGTGGTTTCTTTGGTGACCCCCCCCCCAAAAAAAAGTACTGAAATGTAACAAGGTCTCATCTCAGAGATTATACTTAACGGTAAATATGAAATAATGAGTGCTTTTCAATCATATCAGCTCACCAAAAGTTCAGTTTCCTCATCTTAAGTAATACTACAAGAGTAGCCATTATGTACTCAGTTCTTTCGATTAAATTTTTTAACAAATTTGGTCATTTACAATAATTGGTCATTTTCTATTTTATATATTTCACATAAATTAATAGTTTTTTCTACCTTCTAGTTCACTAATATATACATTTCTAAAGATATATAAATGTATGTGTATATCTATCTATATTATGATATACAGAAGGTTCCTGAACCTAAAAAAGAAAATCATCTCTTTTTACCCCTTAGTGATGATGATAGAGGTCAGAATATAGATTAGGGTTAAAAGTTATCAACACAGATATGATTTTTAAATACATGTATTCTGATAAGAATATTGAGGAAAAAATAAGGCCTTTGACAGAAATTTGGGCACACTAAAAGAGGAATATAGATGATGGTTCAGCAATTGAGACTCAGAAAAAGCCATCAGATTATTGATAAAGGAGAGAGTATCCAAGAGAAGAGGGTGACCAGTAGTGTTATTGGATTCAGAGAGGTCAAGAAAAACATTGGAGAGAGCAGTGTTGATTGCATGGTGAAAGCAGAAATAATATTGCAAATGGTAAGAACTGAGTTAGAGAAGAGTAAGTGGAGAAAATGAGTATAGACAATTTGGTCTATGAGTTTACTTGAGAAAAGAAGTCATGATTGAAGAAATGATAGGCTGTGAAGAAGGGTATTTTTAAGAATAAGAAAAGATAGGAGTGTGAAGTATGTTTGTAGCCATAGAGAATAAATAGCAGATAGAGAGGAAATGAAAAAAAGGAGAAAGAGGAGGTGGTTCTGGAGGCAATTTGTTGAACAAGAAGTGAAGGATGGGAAGAAAATATTATAGATGATGGGTTTTCTTGACAAGAAGAAGGTTCACTCAAATGACAATTTCCCCAGAGATCACAATAATGGAATAAAAGATGGAAGATAATCTTATGACAAATTATCATGAGATGTAGAGAAGGAAATAAAAAAAAGGATTTATGACAAATAGTATCTGTTTTCTCATTTAAACCATATAGCAATGTGCTCAACTGTGAAGTTGTGAGGTGGAGTAAAGAATTGTGTGGTAAAATTGAATAGACAAGATAAATGAACAGTCACTATAAGCAGTCAAAAGATTGCTTTGCTTGGATGATATTTCAGAAGAGATTATAAAACATACATTTTTTAGTGGATTCACAGTTGTGAATTTTTTTCCAGTTTTATTCAGCAGCATATGAGAAAGAATAGTGAAGGCAAATGGTGAGAGCCATTTTGGGTTAGGATTTTCACAAAATATGAATAGTAATAAGACAGAGGAGCAAGAATTTCAAGAGAATAATGTAGAAATCAACTGATTAACTTAGAGGTCATAATTGGGAAAGGAGAAAAAAGAGGCTAGGAAAGAAATGATGACCTAAGGAAATTTTGAGAGATTAAAGATCATGATGAGGAAATAAAAATGTGTTAAAGAGGAATAAGGCACAGAAAGACAGGAAATGATAACAGTTTGTTACTGGATTGATCATGAAGATGAGGATAACCACAAGAATTAAGGATATAACCTTCACTATATGTAACTGAAAAATAATGGAGAAGTAGGTCAGTTGAGCAACTGGTGAATTAATGTGATTGAGCGAACATCAACCTGTATGTTGAAGTCTTCTATTAGGAAGTCAGAAGTTGGGTTGTAAAACAAGAGTGTAAGCCAGTTGACAGAATTTCTTAAGAAAGGAGAGGTACATATTAGATGCCCATAAGGATCTGCTACAAGATTTAGAATTAGATAATAAATTTGGATAAATTGAAAATGAAGAGAAATTGCTCAGAGAAAGTATAAAAGAAAAAAAGCATGAAAATGATATTCTTGAAGAGGACCATAACATCAGGGTGGTGATGCCATGTAAGGGATGGCTGTGCAAGGTCACCTGCCTCACTTTCTCCTCTGGAGTTATCTGGGTCTAGTACCAAGATATAGATCTAAGAACACTAGAGATGGAGCAGTGTGTCTTAACTTATGAGAGAAAGCACAAGAAATTTTGGAAAGTGATGGCCAAAGATACAATATCATACACAAGGAGTGAGTACCAGAAAGTAGAAAGCGCGTAAGATGAAGAGGTCTAAATAATCAATGTACAAATTATTCAGTAGGAATATCAGATATAATATGTGTTGAAAGAAAGACAAATCTGGAGCATGACACTGGTTGAATGGTAGTAAGAGAGTGAGCAAAGGGGGAATGTGAGAGTTTTAGATTGACATAGATTTGGCATCACTGAAATTAAAAGAATAAACCAGAGTAGGAATATCCTAAATATAGGGGTAGATGAAAGCAACTCCATTGCTTAGTGCCTTAATCCTCACTTAATCCTATGGTTATTTGTCTTTATGGTGTTATGGTATAAGTTATTCAACTGATTCTCTTTATTTCACTTTTTATTAGCTTCTAAAATTCTTCCCAGGTTTCTCTGAAACTGCCCCTCAAATATTTTTGCCACAATTTGTTCAATCATTTCTCAACTAATTTTGCACCTCTTTTAGTTTTTAGTTCTTTATCATTATGGAAAGAGTTTTTATACCAATGAGTCTCTTCCTTTTTCTTTCAGTTCTTTGGGGTATAGTTCTAGTGATTATATAGCTGACTTTGGTGACTTAGGTATTTCTAGAATAACTAAAGCAATTCATATCTCCACTAACAAATGTGCCTGTTTTTCTGTAACCCATATAAAATTGTCATTTTTCTTTTCTTTTTTGGCCATCTTTGCCAATCTGAGGTAAGAAGGAAACTGAGTTGCTTTCATTTGTTTTTCTCATTATTATTGATTTGGATTTTTTTAAAACATTCTTTTAATAGCTTAAATATACTTTGAAAAACTTCCTATTTGTGTCCTTTAACCATTTATCAGTTAAGGAATGAATCATTTTCTTCTCATTTTAATCACTTCCTTATATATCTTATTAATGATTAAAATGTTTCCAAAAAGAAGAAGGCAACATTATGATTCACAAATTGATTTTGTGGTGCAAAAAAAAGTGGAACATTGATATAAAAATGACATTTTCTGAAATGTTCCATTAATAAAATATGCCTTTTTGATAGCAAAATAATGAGTGGTTTTTTAAAAGTTTGACTAAAGAATAGAAAAGCAAATGAAAAATCAGTAGTTATATGGATGGAAAAAGCTATAAACAACAAGAGGAAATCAAGCTGTATGGATAGATGATATATTACAATTATATTATAGGAATGTGAGAAGGATGTATCTAGGACAATTTGCTAAAAACTTAAACTCAAAATGATAGCCATTTATGAAAAACACGTGCTTTAAATTATGCTGAAACATTTGTGAAATTCTGACTTAATGATTTAAATAAATTTGGATGTATTCTATTATTTTCTTCCTTGTTTGCACTGTATCTTCTTTCCTATCCACCACTTCAATATAAAACAAACTCCTTAAGGGAAAGAACTGTTTTATTTTTATTTCTATGTTACCATTGCCGAGGACAATGCTTTATATAAAGCAGAAGGTTAATAAATGTTTGATGAAATAAAATAATTGACTTTGAATGTTTTAAAGTTTTCTTCAAATTGCATCTACATAGTGCAATAAACTAATGACTCCTAGCTTACACCCTTTAAAGTAAGCCCTCTATAAAAATTAAATAAACTAAATATATATATATATATGTCTATGTACTTAATACAAACATACACAAATTATTGTTTATCCTTTGTTCCCCCCAAAAAAGCCAATGACATCACAAGGTGAGCTTTTAACTTGTGTATGAATTAAATTTAGATGAAGTCGTTTCACAGTTATCACTCTGATTCTCTGTGTATATACATATATTCAGTACATACATATGTGTATACATATACTACACATGCATATACCTCTACATTCACCCACACATACCCACACACACATATAGTCCTAAATGAAATTCAATAAGGAAATCAAGGAAAAACTTTTAAGAATTTTGATAATGTAATATACATTTCTATCTATTTATTTTTTTTCTCCTTTTCATTTGGTTTGCAGGACACTCAGTGACTATGGGAAAAATACATGTTACAGATGTATTTGTTTCTGGATGCTAATGATTCTGGAAAATATCAGGAGGTTAAGAAAAAAACAAGATGTTCTTGGTAAATGTTGGGAGAGAGCAAACAACCAAAAACTTGTCATCTATAAATTGGATTTACTTCATGGGAATATTATGTGAATCAGTTGATCATTATTAATTGCCTCAGAGATAGAAATCATAATGCAAAAGACAGATGACAGGAAATGAGTATTATAATTTTCTTTTAATGCCTTCAAAATCTTTATTTTAAGATGTGGATATGTGTAGAGGGCAGGAACTCTGAAAAGATGTACTTAAATCTAGGACAGTAGGATATATAATTAAATACCTACTAAATGTGAGATTCTCTACATCTCTAGATGTAATCTAATGATTACATCATTACATTAATGTATTTAAAGTATTTAAGTACTTAAAGGGAGTCTTAGATTCAGAATGATCTCTCAGCCACAATCTCTCAGCCGCAGACACAAGAGAATATGCCAAATTCCAGAATCCATCATTGACCAGCCACATGGCCCTCCTGCCTCCTTTACTTCTCCACTAAGACCAAGGACTTGGTCCGATCTCAAGATCCTCCAGAGAGCTAGTCTGGACATTACATTTTGGTGCCCAAACGTGGGGCTTTAGGTGAAGCCTTATACAAATCAGTTCAATTTTTAATTAGAAATGCAGGGACTTGCAAGTAAGGCACAAATCAGCTTTACTGACATGATCTGCTAAATTCAGTGGAGAAGTCTCTGTGACTCAGAAATAGGGTGAGCATAAAAATAGACAAGCAGAAAACTTTGGTAAGGGCTAAACTAGTCACTTTTGTTTTTTAGCTTAAATGGGGCAAATACCAAGAAAAGAGTCCCCCCCACCCAAAAGGGAAGCATGTAGAATGTTAGGTTAATAAAGTAGCAAGGTTTGCTAGTAACATGGAAGCAGATCAATGGACTCTTAAGTACATTAGAGTGCATGTCTTCTTGGTTCTTTAAGGAAGAAAAATTAGAGCCAGATATATGGGAACTAGTAGGAGAGCAACTAATTGAACATTATGAAGCTTTGGGTCCTGATTCAATTCCTGAAGAAACATTCCTTCTGTACAATATAATACAATTGGCTTTAAGGAATCCCACAAGTTCTAAAAAAAGGAAAAGTTTTAAGGAGAACAGTCAGACAAGAAAGTATGAGGAGAAAGAGAAGGTAGGGAAGGGGAATGGTATTGACAAAACAACTGAAAGGTATGGAGAGTTGAATCTTAAGTACCATACTGATAAGCTTAAAGAGTATGGTGTTTCTCACTTTCATAACTCAGTTACACCTGAGCAGGGTCCCTTAGGGCATTCCCCATTGCCTACCCTCCCTGTCAATTACATCTTCTTGGGTGGAGAGAGGAGGAGGAGGGAAAAGGGCAGAATTTTTGTCCCCCTTCCCTCCTTCCAGGCCATGACACGATTACAAAAGGCATTAATTAAAGCTAAAACTGAAGGACAGGATATATCTAATTTAAAAATAGAAGTATACCCTGTGATTGAAGAGTTTGACTCTTCAGGTCAAGAAAAAAGAAAATACACTTCATTTAATTTGGAAATTATCAAAGATCTGAAAAAGGCTTACATTTGTTATGGCTCTACATTGTTTTAAGTTAATACAATATTAGAGAATTTGGCTTTTTAAATTTTAACCCCTAATGATTGAAAATCTATAGCAAGGACTTATTGTGGACAAGACTTGTGGCTTTCTGAGTACAGTGAACTCTGTAGAATACAAGTCCTAAAAAACAGGCAACCTAGAGTTAATATACCAGTCACCACCTACCAATTAATTGTTGTAGGTGATTGTGCAGACACTTTAGTGCAGATTAATTATTCTTTGACAGCATATGAACAAATTGGTTTTGCTGCTATCAAAGCATGGAGCACCCTCCCGGAAAGACAAGAAAGAGGAGAAGCCTCTATAAAAATAGTACAAGGTCCAAATGAACCCTTTGCTGATTTCGTGGGACATCTGCCGACAGCTGTCAGACAAACTATTGGTGAAAATGTCACACCAGAAATTATGATAAGACAACTTGCTAAAGAAAATACTAATGAAGTTTGTAGAAGAATTATACTAGGACTATACCAGGATACTCCTTTAGAGGAGATCATAAGATGCTGTGCCACAGTGGGCACAAATACCTTTTATACTCAGGCTATGATGCAGACTTCCCAAGATCTGAACATGGAAAGACAAGGACTCTTTTTGGCAATAGACTTCAAAAGAGACTCATCAATGCTTTCCATGTGGTAAAGTAGGGCATTTGAAAGCTCAATGTTGGCATAGAAGACAGGGTGGGAGAACAAGACCCAAAACCATATGTCCAAAATGCAACAGAGGCTTCCATTGGGCATCAGAATGTAGATTTACTCATAGAAACGGGATGTGGGGCCATTCCAAGGCCCCAGGCAAAAAACATGTAGGAAAGAATGGCAGCTTATGTTATACCCAGATAGTCTCTAGAAGTTCAGTACTCCCACATAATCAATCAGCCAAGAAGCAACCTAATGGGAGAAAGGAATTACAATTGAGGAGAATAGAGTTGTATGCAGCTGGGACTACTCCCAACTGCATACAGCTCTATTCTCCTCAACTCTATATCCCCTGAAGAGGTAAAATCTGTCCCCGTTCAGCCTATAGATCCTTTGCCTCCAGGCACAGTAGGCTTGATCATTTCACCTCCTAATAGTGCTTACAAAACAGTAACCATCCATACACTGCTTTGGGGAACTGGAGAATGTGTAGCTAATATCCCAGTCACTACTACAGGTAGAGAATGTGTGACTTATGATCCAGGGGAAGTAGTAGCGTCAGGTTTACTCATACAAATTTCTAATAGGCAATTTGGTGATATTTGCCCAGATTTTGACTCCCAACAACAGAATCCAGGAATATTCTGCACTGTAGCTGTTACAGCTGACCATCCTATGCTCACTATCTATATAAATGGCATACCATTGAAAGGGTTGGTCGACACAAGTGCAGATCATACAGTCATTAGAGGTGCAAATTGGCCCAGTAATTGGCCAAATATTAAGGCAAACATTCAGTATATCTGACATAGAAGAATCAATAACCACTGAAATTAGTGCTACCCCTTTGAAATGGATATTTGAAAGTGAAACAGGAATTTTTATTCCTTTTATAGTTGAAAAAATCCCCATCAATCTATGGGGAAGAGACATCTTACAAGAGTTCAGATTAGAATTGGTATTTTGGCCTGTTAGGCAGGGCTGCTGTTGAAGGCCTGCCTGCATTCTTACCTGTTCCCATTCAATGGAAAATAGATATAGCAGTGTGGGTAGAACAGTGGCCCTTAACCAGTGAAAAAATTCAGCCCTTATTAGATATAATCCAAAAGCAACTTGACCACAGACACTTACAATCTTCTCTAAGTCCTTGGAACTCCCCTGTATTTGTTGTAAAAAAGAAATCTGGGAAATGGAGGATGTTGACTGATTCAAGAAAAGTAAATGAACATATGGAAATTATGGGAACTCTTCAGCTTAGACTTCTATCTCCTACTCAATTGCCTAGGGAATGGCCTCTTTGGGTTATAGACATTAAAGGTTGTTTCTATTCTATCCCTCTAGATAAGGAGGACATGAAAAGATTTGCCTTTTCAGTAACCAGTGTTAATTTAGCTGAACTTTATAAAAGATATGAATGGACAGTTTTGCCACAGGAAATGAAAAATAGCCCTACTATATGTCAAATGTATGTGGCTGCTGCTCTTAGTTAGCAAGAAAAGCATTTCCAAAAGTTATGTTATTACATTACATGGATGATATCTTAGGGTGTGTACCTGAGGGGCAAATGTTAGAAGCACTGTTAGAAGTTAGAACTCTTTTTCAGTCCACTCAGCAGAATGAATTGTATGCAATCATGCTAGCTCTTATTATTATCTTATTATCGAGGAGGTGTAAATTTAATCTCAGATTTGGCCTATTCAGTAGGTGTGGTACAAAGAATTGCCACAGTTCAAATAAAATTTGTAGCTTCCAATATATATCAGCTTTTTAAAGAACTTCAAGAGCAAGTGAGAAAGCATCCAGATAAGATTTATATCTTGCATGTCCACTCACATAGTGGACTTCCAGGTCCTATTTTTTTATGGAAATTCTAAGGCAGATCTCCTTCTAATCATGTTAGGCAATGCCCCTTTATTTCAGGCAGCCCAAGAATTTCATTCTAAATATCATCAGGCTGCTCAAGCTTTACGTTTACAATTTGGGATAATAAAAGAGGAAGCTAGAAGCATAGTAAAAACCTGTATAGCTTGCATTCCTTTCATGCTCCTATTCTTCTAGGGAAAAACTCTCGTGGTTTGAGACCCAATGAAATTTGGTAAATGGATGTGACCCATTATAAATCTTTTGGATATCTGTCTTTTATCCATGTTGTAATAGACACCTTTTCAGTATTTACTTTTGCAATACCAGCAGCAAAAGAGACTGCCAATATGGTCACTGAATTCCTTATACAAGCTTTTGCAATCATGGGTGTGCCACAAGCAATAAAAACAGATAATGGACCTGATAATACATTTTGCACACTTTTATACACAGAATCAGAGTTTTACAAACCACTGGCATATCTTTTAATCCTCATGGACAGGCAATAGTAGAGAGGAGAAACAGAGACATCACAATACTCCTCCAAAAACAAAAGAAAAGGGGAGCCACAGGTAACCCTAGAGAACTTTTAAATTTAGCTCTATATACGATTTTTTTTTATTTTTGATAAAGATGTAGTGCCTCCAGCAGACAGGTTTTATAACCCACTGCAAGGGCAGCATCTAGTGCGAGCAGCTCTACTATCTTTAGATAACTGCTAGGTGATGTGGAGAGATCCAGAAAGTGGTGAATAGAAGGGACCAGATAGGTTAACTGCTTGAGGGAGAGGGTTTGCTTGTATTTCTACAGATGGAAAAGGAATCACATGGGTGCCAATGAGCCATATTCACCTTGTCCATTGGAGAGAGACAGAAAAGACTCAAGAAACATTAAATGGGCCCATATGCTGACTGTTCCCACCACTGATAGAGCATGGCAGTTATGGCAATTGCCTCATGAACATAAAAATTGTTACTAAGACTGTTGCAGGACTTGAAAACCAGCAGAAATCATTAGATTGCTTGACATGTGAAGTAATGGACAATATATTGGTTTTGGACTATCTCTTGGCTGCTGAAGGAGGTGTATATGTGATTGTTATTTATATATCCTCCTTCTAGAACTTATGGACATGTATATTCATACTGTTTGTTATATCATTACTTGCCTGTGTGATTCCTTTCATGCTGATTCATACTGTTTGTTACATAACTACTTGCATGTATAATTCATATTTGTTATATCACACTGAGTTCATGCCAGCTGTGGGGAGAGCCATCACTACTACCCTGAGTTATATTACTATATGCTTGCATAATACCCCCATGCTGATGGATTTATGTATACTTGTTTCAAATTCAACCCAGAGAAAACCTGCTAACAATATCTGGTTTGACTCCCCATTTCCCTTTGGTGTTTTCACCTCCCTTCCTGAGAAGTCAAGTAGGGCATGATCACCCTCTTTGTGGTGTTCTTACCTCCCTGAGAAGTCAGGGAGGGTATGATCACCTGTGTTCTAAAACAAAAGCTACTTGGCACATACTTAGGGTAATATGGTGATGTAATGTTCTACAGTTGCACATGCTCAGTGTGGTTGTGTATGTTTAGTGTGAGGTAGTGACATATTCCTACTGGAATATTTAAAGGGAGTCTCAGACTCAGAATGCTCTAGCCACAGCTCTTAGCCACAGACATAGAAGAAGACACCAGATTCCAGATTCCAGATTCCATATTTGACCAGACATGTGGCCCTCCTGCTTTCATTACTCTTTCACTAAGACCAAGGACTTGGGCTGATTCTGAGGTCCTCCAGAGAGCTAATCAGCACATTACAGATATGTCATTCAATTTCAACACATTGGCAGCCTTGTTTGTAGTGGCAAGAAGCTGGAAAATGAATGGATGCCCATCAATTGGAAAATGGTTGAGTAAATTGTGGTATATGAACGTTATGGAATATTATTGTTCTGTAAGGAATGACCAGCAGGATGAATACAGAGAGGACTGGCGAGACTTACATGAACTGATGCTAAGTGAAATGAGCAGAACCAGGAGATCATTATATACCTCAACAATGATACTGTTTGAGGATGTATTCTGATGGAAGTGGATCTCTTCGATAAAGAGAGCTAATTCAGTTTCAATTGATCAAAGATGGGCAGAAGCAGCTATGCCCAAAGAAAGAACACTGGGAGATGAATATAAACTGCTTGCATTTTTGTTTTTCTTCCCAGACTATTTATACCTTCTGAATTCAATTCTCCCTGTGCAACAAGAAAACTGTTCTGTTCTGCACACGTATAATGTATCCAGGATATAGTGTAACCTATTCAACATGTAAAGGATTGCTTGCCATCTGGGGGAGGGGGTGGAGGGAGGAAGGGAGGGGAAAAATTGGAACAGAAGTGAATGCAAGGGATAATGTTGTAAACATTACATGAGTTCTATCAATAAAAAGTTATTTTAAAAAATTTCAACACATTGATTTTCATGCTTTAGTCTTCTCATGTGTAAAATTAGATTTTTTTTTTGTCTACTCTTCCCTAAACTATCAAATAATGTAATGAAGCCAAGTTGTCGGTTGGAGAGGATGAGAACCTGTCCAAAGACAAGTACTACAAAAATTGTAGTACCAAAAAAACACATGTTTTGTTTTCATTATTCTCAGAGCAAAAATATGTATGAGTCCAGAAAACCTGGTTCTTAGTGTCTTTACAGGTAAAATAGTTAATTAACTAAGTCATTTTAAAAAAAAAGTTTTTTTAGGGAAATAAACTCCCTTTAATGTGCTTCAGGAAGTATCTGCCTAAGATTTTACTTATATTTGGGAGGATTTGGATGTAGTTATATCCCTATCATTGGACTTTGATTCTATGCTTGTTCAGGTAAAAAAAAAAATTAAAAACCCTTTCTTTTCTATGAAGATCTCCTTTGTCTCTATTTTTAAAGAAAAAAAGTCTTTTGACAATCTGGCATTATTACAGTTTCTCTTTTTCCCTTTAAGTTTCAAAGCATACAATAAACATTTACCATAAATCTAAGACTTAACTTTGCTTTTTGGTTGTGATTCAGAAAGCCCTCTTCATCATAGCATGGTCATCTGTCATATTTAATTGAAAAACCTACTCAGATACAGCTGAAAAAAAATTAAATCATTGCTTCTTGTTCTGCACCTTTCATTTTAAGCTTCCATTGCTTTAAAAGAAAGCCTTTACAGAAAGACACCAAGCAATTTTCCTCTTCTTTATAAGATACTCAAGATTTTCCCTTTCTGAATAAGGGCATATTTCTAGAATGTTTTTTCTCTGTATCCCTTCTATGTTCTGTTCCATTCATCAAATTCTTTTTGTTTTGTTTTTAAAAAGTATTAAGTGGGGTCATGGAATCTTCAGTAGTACTGATGATCAAGCAACATAAAGATTGCATCTCAGGAAAATCTAAAGGTAGATAAGTCAAATAAATTAGTTGATCATTCTTCTTTAGAAATGTTCAGGTACATTTTCAGATAATAGCTTCAGAAAAGCAAAGAAAAAACATACATGAGCCTTAAAATTCAATGAATCAGCATTTTTAAAGTGCCTACTGTGTGTCAGATACTGAAAATAGGTGCTAAAGATACAGATATAAATGTACTAGTTGTTTCTTTCAAGGTATTTACATTCTACTGGAGGTGAGGTATAGGAATACAATATATTAGACGGTAGTAAAATACAGGACCAATTAACTGTTTTGGAAAGGTGCAACTGAAAAGAAATGGCAACTAATTGGATATGGAAAATGAAGGGATTGAAGATAGTTGACCAAACCTGAGGGAGTAGAGGAATGATGATGTCCAATTAAAATAGGAAGCCTAGGAAGAAGAGTATTCAAGGACGGGATCTAGGGTTGGCAAAAGAACATGTTCTATTTTGGACAGATTGAATTTGAAATGTCTGTAGCATATTCAG
Organism: Antechinus flavipes; assembly: GCF_016432865.1. Lineage (NCBI taxonomy): Eukaryota > Metazoa > Chordata > Mammalia > Dasyuromorphia > Dasyuridae > Antechinus > Antechinus flavipes. The sequence goes on along the minus strand of NC_067400.1, from coordinate 194,353,846 downwards.
AAAGAGATTTCAAACATACATGTAAGAGTGCAACTTTGGAGAAACATGAGGTATTTTGGGCAACTCTGCCTCAGGACAAGTTCCAGTATTGAGTGAATTAAGTGTGGGGAAGAAAGACAATTACTCTGAAAGTATGTCATTGTTCCTAATGCTAAGGAAAATGGCAGACTGCTTGGCAAGATGCCCATACTTGCTAAGTCCTGGTGTGCTAGTGGAGTAGCTAGATGGGGATGCAGTTCAGGTTGGGATTGGTAGATTTCACTTCCTTACCTTTCATCTTCCAATCCACACTCAAAGATGCTCTGTGCCATGAAGAATCAAACAGTTATTTTTTTTTAAAAAGTAGTCTGAGGAATACAAAATCCAGTTGAATTTTTAAACTATCCATTAAATACCAGTGTATAACAAACATTGCAGATACCAAGAATAAAAGCACTAGAAATAGCAAAACTGAAGTAATTCCTGCCTAGTCCTCAAGGACCTTTCATTTTAAGGAAGGAGCTGTTGTGCAGTAAAAAAGATAATAGCTGCATTTACAAAACACTTTAACTCATGCAAAATGTTTTGTATATATTAATTCCTTTGTTCCTCATTGAAACATTATGATGTAAACATTATTATTACCATCCCTTTAACATTTAAGAAAGCTGAAACACGAGTTAAGGGACTTGACAAGAGTTAAACTGCTAGTAACTGTGTGAAACAGGATTTGAAAGATTAGATAAGCTTCTGTGGGATATATGGGGGAAGGGAGGTTTTGTTATTGTTTGTTCTTGCAAGTTTAAGTATGAAGTACTTGCTCTTGGTTTTGATAACAAATTAAACAATAAATAACCTAGATATGGCATGTTTTTCAAAAGTAGTAAACCTGGGAAAGTATATCTGAAGAATTCCAGAAGGGAGAGTGGGGAACATACATAAGCCACATGAATGTTGCTGTTCAAACATATGGAGAATGCCTGTGGGCTAACCACACTCAGAAGGTGCATTGTAAACTGAATGTACAGTTTTTGTTACATGGAATTATGAGCAGAGCTACACTCTTATAAAATCCCAAAGACTGTCTGCTTTTTTTGATAAAGATGAGAACTAACAGCATCTGTGATCCACATGAATGTAGTAATTCACATAAAAGGGACCATACAGTCCTTTATTTCCCATGGGTGGCTTTATTCTGACACTAAATAATGGAATGAAAAAATGTTATAACCGTAAAGATATTTAATCTAAGGATCATCTAGTTCAATCAATCTAATTCTTTTTTATGAAAGGGAAAAACAATACAGGTTAAGGGACTTCCTCTTGAGCTCATTATATCCTCAATTCTGGAGCTACATGAAATGGATAAATGTGGAATAAATAACAAGCACATAGATCCTAGATCAGTTGGGACAGCTATATAGTGCACTGGATAGAGGGTTGGGCCTGGAGTTAGAAAGAATTCAATTCAAATACTTTTTAGTTGTGTGACCCTGGCCAAGTCACTTAAACTACTTCACCTGTAAAATGGAAATAGCATCTATCTCATAAGAGTGATATGAAGATCAAATGAGATAATATTTATAAAAGTCCTAGCACATAGTAAAAGCTATTTAAATGTTAGCTTTAATTATTACTGGGAATGTCTAACATCCTGAAAAATCAATTTGAAGACAAGAAGTATGAATTTTAAAACCTTTTATTCAGAACCAAATGGGATTGTATACACTCCAGGTATTAGAATTTCTTAGAAAACAATGTAGAAAACATATTAGGTCTACCTAATAGTGCATAATGATTTTCCTGAAGTAGTCATGTAATTTTAATTTGCAAATTCAAATTCATGTGACTACTTTGGAGGATTCATTATTTATACTCTTCAAGACTGAATTGTAATCTATTCTGAAAGTGTGCTATATTGAAGGAAGATCACCAAAGTTTGGAGAGATTTACTCATATACAATTAGACCTCTCTTTCCCAGCCATAGTGAAAGATCTTCTCTTCTCTTCCCTTCCTTTGTCTACTCCTCCTCCTCCTTCTTCTCTTCTTCCTCCTCTCTTCATTGTATTTCTCCTATCTCTGTCTTTATCTCTCTAATTCTTTCTCTGTCTCTTCTCTCTTTCTCTCTCTTTCTCTCTGTCCTTCTCTCTCTCTCTCTCTCTCTCTCTCTCTCTCTCTCTCTCTCTCTCGCTGAGACAATTGGGATTAAGTGACTTGCCCAGGGTCACACAACTAGGAAGTGTTGTGTCTTGAGATCAAATTTGAACTCAGGTCCTCCTGATTTCAGGGCTAGTACTCTCTCCACTGCACCACCCAGCTGTCCCTACCATTCTCTTTTACCACTTCTATCTACTTTAGATACATACATATGGTTTGGCCTTATATTTAATTCTCGGGGAATCTGGCCTCAAATGAAAATCACACTCTGATTCATTAGACACTACCCTAGCACTTCAAGGGAAACTTTACCTTCAGCTTAGGTAATAGAAAAATACTCAGTATATAATATAAATAAGACATGGAATTTATTTCCTGTACTCGAAAGGAATGCTAAATGCAAGAATACTTTAACTTAAAACAGGATTTAGTAACTTAACCTATTTTGCAATTTAATCTGTTAACAATCTTCTGGGAAATGAAAACTTAAACTTCATCAGAACATAAAGCAATTTGTGGAGTTGAGACATTTTATTTCTAGTTCTTGTCTACTGACAATATGGTCAGACTTGAGGCAATACTTTTTTGAGGGCCATTTTCTGCAAGAATGTTAGAGTAGTTACCAGAGACATCTCTCTGGGATACCAATCAGCTCTGATTCAATAAGACTTAGAACCTTCACATCCTTTGGACTTATGAGATTGCTTTCAAGCCTGAACATATTCCTCTCAAGAAGGATGTCTAATTGCCTACTCAGGAAAAAAAGGGAAGATAACCAGGGCATCAGGTACAAGCCTGCTTAGTAGAGCCAGTGCTCCAAGTAGTAATGGTAATGGGAAAAAGCAAAAACCATGTTCTCTATTTATCTATGGGTCATCTAGAGTCAGAATTTACTACTCCTCCTATGGAGAGTCAAAGTCAGAGAAAGTAAATTAGAAGGTATCTTTCCTTTAAAAGATCCACTGAGTTATTAGCTCTGTTTCAGCAGCTAATGAGGGAATCACATTGTCATCTCAAAAGACAAGCCTTTCAACTAGGACTAAAGTCGATGACTGGAAGTTCATGGGAACTTCAAAGTTCTCATTTGGTTGAACAGAAAAAGGAAGAGAATTACTAAGGATTTGATGGGATGACCCTTATCATACTAGAAATGATTATGATTTTTCTTTTTTAAACTTTATTAGCTTTCAGATAATTCCATAAAAGCAACTATCTACTGTTTATGCATAAGATCATGTCTTAGATGACTTGTATCACTATATTTTTCTGAAAAATAAAAATTAAAGTCTACGCTAGTTGTCTACCCCAAGAGACATGGAGTATTTTATCCACCCTCCCCACAAAAGCTATTGAGCTACTTATTTCAAAAACATCCATTCTTGCCTCATCTCCTACCAGTCTCACATTCTGTTTCTTGCATCCACTCTGTAAATTCCCAATGGCTATCCTTCTGAGACAGACATTGATCCCTCAGGGCAGGTATATTCTAATCCCACTATCCAGATACTCAAAGTGGCAGTTATAAAGGTATCATTGGGAAGATCATCATCTTTAGCATATTTATTTACTGCCTAATCCCCCCCCCCCCAGTGACTTTGTGTTTCTGGCAGCATTTATCAAAGGAAGCAGACTTGTTGTTTCAATCAATGCCTACAAAATTCAAATCTGACGCCAGACAGTTACTACCTATGTAACTCTAGACAAATTACTTAACCCTATCTGCCTCCATTTCCTTACCAGTAAAATGAACAGTAGAAAGAAATGGCAAACTACTCCAATTTTTTGCCAGCATAAACAGGGTAGTCAGACATGATTGAAAAATTACTGAACACAATTGCTAGTGAATAAGAAACCCACCTCCTCATTTTTCATTTTTGAATGAGTCACAAAGAAGGAACAGGCAAGAGTGAGTTGTGATCTTTGTCACACATCTCAGTATATTATCTTTCCTTTTAAATATACACTCTCCTTAATGATCTTTCATTATTATCTTAGGCAGTACTATTCTTCTAAGCTCCTGGGTTCACAACTTCATATTATCTGTGATAATCAGTCTTCCTTTTTGCACATATCCAATCAGCTGCATTCTTCTGCATTTTATTCTATATTCTTAATAACTCTCACATCTTCTTCCCCTTCTTTCTACTAATTCTCCTGCCATACTGTAATGCTGGAGAAACTGAGGCAGGAGAGAGATTAGAGAGTTTTTAATATTTTATTAATTGTAGAGTATAATTGACTGGACAGGACTCTCATCTCAAATTATCCAGTCAGATAGAGATAGAGATATACTGGGACCAAGGGATCCATGTTGGTCTCAGGGCTGGAGGAGACTGTCATCTCAAAGAATCCAATGTCCAGCATCCAACATCCAGCCTCCAGCGATGAATGGGAGAATCCCAACTTCTTAAATACCTTTTCTCTAAACAAAGGAAGGGGTAAGAAGAGTGGGAAAACTTCTGTCAGGATAAGGGAGGCCATAAATCCTAAAAACCCAGAGATAGGATGTCTGAATACACAGAAATAAAGATATCAGTGAGGTATCTTGGAATATTTTAGAGGGATATTGTAAATTCTAGAGGACAGAAAAGAATCAAGAGGTCTACTTTCTTGTTTATCTTGCTGACAATTTATAACCTTAGAGCAAATAGTCCTCAGTCTTAATGGACCTGAGGGGGAGTTTTACAGCTTAGGGGATTGAGACAGAACAGTTAAGGAGACTGAGACAAGAGAAACTAGTTCAGGGAAACTGAGTCAGGACAGTTAAAGAGAACTGTGGCATAACAATACTAGCTCAGATCCTCATTACTTCTTTACTGAACAGTTACAATAGCTTCCTGATTATCTCTTCTGTTTCAAGTCTTTCCTCTAATTCTTCTGTAGTACAGATGTCAAAACAATTTTTATGTGCATATCTGAGCAGATTATTCCCCTATTCTGGTACTTCCTTATTGACTCTATAATGAAGTACTAGTTCATATTAATCTCATTCTCATATTTTCATAATTTCTCTTTTTTAGGTAATTTTTCCATGTATATTTTAGTATACTGTTGCTTATATATGATTTATAAGTAATAAACTTCTATAAATATAGGGCAGTATTGTTTGTTGTTGTTTTTATTACTGGAAGTGCATAATCAAAAACATTGGTACACATTAGTCTACAGCCTCACTTCTCACTGCTTTAGTCTCTCATTACCTACAAATCCTCAATTCATTTCCTATTTTTCTTATCTCTTCTTAGCCCCTTTCTCAGTATTTTACCTTTTGATGTTATCTATGTTCCCATTTAGGAAATGCATATTGCTATCTGCTTTATCCAAAATCTATTTATCTTTTGAAAATTAAATAGTTTTTGAAAATAAAACAGAAGCCTTGATCTAGAAAACAATTAAGTCAGTGGCATATTATCTACATTTGTGATTTGTAATTTCTCATTCTCATTACTTTTTGAGAACTTTCACACCCTTAAGAAAATTTACTTTTTCAATACAATTGACTTATTGTATTGTATTTTGTCCTCTAGACAAAGCACATTATTGAAATCTATCAGGTACTTATATCATGAAATTTTTTCTTTACAGAAGGTGACAAGTTTAGCACTCAATAAGCATTTATTATCTTCTAGGAACATCTATTAACATTTTAAGTGCTATGGATACAAATAAAAAAAGTTCATGTCCTTAAGAATTTACAATCTGATGGGGGAAGACAATATACAAAAGGAAGTTTGAAAAAGGAATGGCCAGACCACACAATATTTAACACAGGATGGTGAGATTCCTAGAGAGGAAACCAAGCTGGTAGCTAGTGGGAAATGAAGAGTCAAATGGAAAGTTCTGAGTCCTCCATAAAAGAAAAACTTTAGGAACCATTTATTGCTCTTCTCTCTTTGGGTATGTAATCTGCACAGCATACTAAAAAGCAGAGACATTACCTTGCTAACAAAATTTCAAACTGTCAAATCTGTTTTTTCCAGTAGTAATATATGGCTGTGAGAGTTGTACCATAAGGAAAGATGACTACCATAAAAAAGACTTTTGAATTGTGGTGCTCAAGAAGACTTTTGGGAATCCCTTGGATTACAAGAATGTCAAATCTGTCAGTATTAAAAAAATAATAATTCAGGCTATTCACTGGAGAATGAAACAAAGAAGTTGAAGGTTAAATACTTTGATCATATAATGAAAAGATTGTGATGTTGGAAAAGATTAAAGGCAAAAGGAGAAGGGACTAGCAGGGCATGACATGGATAGATAGCATAATGGAAGTAATGAATGTGAGCTTGGACAGACTTTAAGAGATAATGGAAAATAGAAGGGTCTGGAGAAGGGATCTGTTTTTGGGATCACAAAGAGTCACACCTGATTTTATGAATGAATAACAACAACAATCATATTACTAGGAGAATAAAATGAGAGAATGTACATAAGAATGTTTTATAATCTACAAGGGGCTCTACAATTTTAAGATAGCATTTATTATACACATGGACATTTAGGAACATACTAACTGATGATGACTGCAGTGGTAGTGAAAATAATAAATTATTATGTTACAATAAAAGAAAGCTATAATTAGATAATATATTTCAAATATTCAATTCAAAAATATTTGGATGACTCTTTATTAAACAAAAGATATCATTAGCCTGAACTTGTCCCTTTTGATAACACTTGTATGGAACTATAAGGTAAAAGAGTATCTTCTTTACAGCAACTTTGTAAAGGGAAGGTAGCATAGTAAAATGGATACAGCTTTGGCGTAGAATTTTAGGTCTGACATCCATATGACCTTGGAAAAATTATTTAATATTTCTGATTTCCATATTTATTATCTGTTAAGTAAGATGATTGTATTAGGTAATCTATTAGGCTTCTTACATTTTTAAACCTAGGATTCTATAAAATAAGTGGTTTATTACAGATGTGGAAACATAGGATCATAGAGGTCAAGAGGATTGTTTAAGATTTCAAAGCTAATTAGTGACAAGAGTGAAAATATAATCCAGATCATCTGATTCTATATTAAATATCTTTTCCCATAGAGTTTATAAGAAAATGTTTAATAACCAACTTTCTGTATGTATGTGTGCTGTGTGAACAGAGGGAGGAGAGAGGACGAATACAAGACATTTTTAAGTTAATCTGCATTATTAATATTTTCTCCACTAATTTCTTAAATATAGACAATTAAGAAAACAATTAATCCAGTCCTTATTTGCAACATCTTCTGATTTCTAAGGTAAAAGTTTAATAATGAAAATTTAACAATAAATTCTTTCAGTCAACTTGAGTTATCAACTCAAACTCTATATTGAGAAGTAGTGCAAAACAGTGTTTTGCTTATAGTAAGTGCTTAAAATGCTTGTTAATTAATTAAAACAAATTAAAATTATGTTTTTCTTATTTTAAGTCATTATTTCTATAGCTTCATGAAACAATTAAAATACAACATAAAAATGTATTTTTGCATTGTAGGAAGCACATTATAGCTGTGTATTCTCCCACTTTGCTAAATATCTCAGAGGAATTCATGAAATAGTGATTGTAACAGCAAGAATTGATTTGGCTAGTCTAGACCAAAATATTGTTAAATAACAAATATCATATTAAATTATTTGCAAACTAGAGAGTTTTTAAAGTCCCCAAATTGGATTTTCTTGGGGACTTATTTATAAGGAAATCCCTCCATATATTTATCTGAATTTCTAGCCAATCACAGATTTTTTTAAATCTCACCTTTATTTCACAGGGTCTAGAATTGATATTAAACCTGTTAAAGATTTTAAAAGCCCAGAGAAAGACAGAGAGACAGATAAATAGATAGATAGATGATAGATAGATAGATAAATAGATAGATAGATGATAGATATAGAGATATAGAAAGCTGTATATGTATGCACATACATATATACACAAATATAAATATATTTCAGAGGATTTTTACAATTTTACTTTTCTAAATTATTATTAAAACCAGATATTCTAATGTGGCATTTCAAATAATAACTTTTTCAATAATTTGTAAAGTCAGAGTGTTATGCCATAGTCTCTTTTGAACTGTTCTACCTCAGTTTCCCTGTACGAGTTTCCCTTATCTCAGTCTCCCTAACTATTCCCCTTAGTTGTAAACCCTGAGGACCATTTGCTCTAAGTTATAAATTAGCAAGACAAACAAGAGAGTAGACCTCTTGATTCTTTTCTGTCCTCAAGAATTTACAATATCCCTTTAAAATATTCCAAGATATTTCACTGACATCTTTATCTCTGTGTATTCAGACATCCTGTCTCTGGGTTTTTAGGATTTATGGCCTCCCCTATCTTGACAGAAGTTTTTCCACGCTTCTTACCCCTTCCTTTGTTTAGAGAAAAGGTATTTAAGAAGTTGGGGTTCTCCCATTCATCGCTGGAAGCTGGACGCTGGATTCTTTGAGATGACAGTCTCCCCCAGCCCTGGGACCAACATGGATCCCTTGGTCCCAGTATATCTCTATCTCTGTCTAACTGGATAATTTGAGACGAGAGTCCTGTCCAATCAATTATACTCTCCAATTAATAAAATATTAAATTTATTTAATCTCTCTCCTGCCTCAGTTTCTCTGGCATTACAAGAGTAAGCTTATAGTCAGTATGATGAGCAAGAAATGGAAAAATTACTTTAAAATGAAGAAATATATTCATAAAATTATGAGAGAAAAGATAAATTTTAGAGCATATCTTCAATATATGAACTGTCATTCCACTGTAGTAAAAAAAAATACATATAATATCTTAAAAATTGAATTTTTTCAGAAAAAAGACATCACTGAATTACAATATTCTCTAAATGGTTGCACCTAAGAGAAAAATATGTTTTTGTTTGTTTGTTTGTTTGTTTGTTTTGCAGTGCTGGTCTGGGGTGGATTTTTTGATGATTATGCAGTATTCCTATGATTATTCAAAGTGACAATTAAATCAACAAACATTTATAAAGCCCCTACTATGGTACAGGCAAGGTAGGTAAGTGGCATAATAGAATACTGGAGGTATAGTCAGGAAGACTTGAATTCAAAAGCAATCTCAGAAACTTATTAGTTATATGATCCTCTATAGGTAATTTAATCCTGTTTGTTTTCTCATCTCTTAAATAAACTGGAAAAGGGCATGGCAAATCATTCTAGTAACTTTGCCAGGAAAACTCCAAACAGGGTCCTGAAGAGTCAGACACCACTAAATTGACTGAACAACAACATATGAGAAGTACAATGAGAAATGAAAACAGAAAGGGGGAGCAAAATATACACATGATATTTATCTGTGTGTATAGACATTTGTACAGAATATTAAAAAGAGTAGGGCAGGATGACAAATCATTGAGAAATAACAATATAGAAAAAAAGAAGTTCTTAGATACTTAAGTATCTTGAAAGAAAGAAAAATAAAAGAAATGATAATAGACTATTGCTTGAAGCTGACATTGGTATTGGGAAAGCAGAGCAAAGAAAACCAGTAGAAATACAATGGCCTTTCCTTTAAAGATCACAGAATAAGGTTTTGCTCTGTTGACTATGCAACAACAGGATCTATGAAACAAAATGACACTTTATGATACTTTGCACTCTTCAGTTTTCTCTTTTGTGAGCAGATCACTTTAAGGCTGACACTTCAGCCATGCAGAATTAAATAGTGAATTTAATTTTGTGATACTAACACTATTTGTATGTCATGACAAATGTACAGAGTTCATGGGATTTGAAACTAGACAGCACCTGGGGGATCACCTAGATGTACTTCATTTTATAGATGAAGAAACTCAGGCTGATGGAGGTTAAGTGATACACCTAATGTCAGGCAACAGAGCCAGGTTATGGAACATTCCCCCACTACAAATCCAAGGCTCTTTTTCCTTTATCATAATGCCCAACAAGCAACTGTGCTGGATTCATTTTAGACAAAAGCACCCAAAAGCCATTTACTTTATAGACCTTTCTGAATAAAAAAATAAAAAGAACTCTTAATAATGGGGAATGTTTTGATTCCTTGCCAATTAGAAACAAGCAGTATTTCAAAATACAGAAAAAGTATTTTTTTTAAAAAGTCAACCTGGGACAGCTAGTTGGTGTAATAGATAGAGTATCAGCCCTAAAGTCAAGAGGACCTGAGTTCAAATTTGAACTGAGACACTTAATATTTCCTGACTATGTGACCCTGGGTAAATCACAACCCCAATTGCTTCAGGAAAAAAAAAAACCGTCAAACGTCAAAATATCCTATTTAATTTCATTGTTTTTATGTCCTCTAAAAACATAAAATGAAATAGAAGCACTAACTAAAAGGGCAGATTCTCTTGCCTTCTTCAAATAAGCAAGGGCAGGATACCACAGATGGGATTATTTATTCATTGGGTCATAATATTGAAGATTTATAACTGAAAGAACTCTTAAAAGTCACTCTAAGGCAATATGAAAATGTTTTACATGATTGCATATGTAAAACCTATATCTGTCTGCCATCTCAGGGAGGAAAAAGGGAAAGGAGGAAGGAAGGGATAAAATTTAGAACTCAAAACTTTAAAAAGCATTTTTTTTTTAACATTAAATCTTTTAACAGGTAATTGGGGGAAAAATTAACTTGTATAAAGGGCCATAACTCTGGAAAAGTATACTTGAAACAAGGATACTTACTTAGAGCAGAGTGTTTACTCAGTGTGATGGATGAGATAATGGTTAGTACTACATTACCTCATGGCTAATACTAAGTACTTAGTATGGTGATGTAATGGTTCTCTAGTTCGCACATACTTAATGTGCTGTAATGATGTAATCATACTGAAGTATTTAAGGACTGAGAGGACTGGAAATAGAGACATTCAATCTTTGACCATCTTCCTGGTGGCTCTCCTGCCTCCTGCACTCCTCTACTAAGATCAAGACTGGTCCTGAGATTCTCCAGAGAGCTAGTCCGGACATTACATGTTGGGTATTTTTTTTTAATTTACCTAGTCCAAACCCCTCATTTTACAGATGACAAACTAAGATACAAAATGTTTAGTAACATTCCTTTTGTCACATTGTTTGATAATTAAATTATTGTAGATATGCTTTGAGATGTATATTTCTCTAATAATTTTCTCAATATATTTCTTTATTTTAAAGTAACTTTAAAGTAACACACAAATTTATTCTTCCTATGCAAATAAATTTTTAAAAATTATCAGAAATGACATACTAGAACTACCTGCGTTTTATCATACTTTAGAAAAATAGAAATTGTGAAAAAATCTTCTGAAAACTATAATTACAAAGAGAAGAGAATTGAAGACAAAATACATTTCTTGGTTTGCAAGGATGGAGTACTATGGGCGTCATATCTGGCTTATGTGTGGCTTAGTTTTGCTGAACAGCTTTCTCCCCCTTTCTTTTTTTAATCTTTGAAACAAGTAATGACTTTTGGGGTAATAGATACAAAGATAATATAAAAACAAAATATATTAATTGGGGCAACTAAGTGTTAGAGTGGGTTAGGCACCAGCCCTGGAGTCAGGAGGACCTGAGTTTAAATCTGACCTCAGGTACTTAACATTCACTAGCTTAACATTCACTTAACTTCAAGTGCTTCACACCAAGCCTCCCCTTCCCCTGCAATATATATTAAAAATGTAAAGTAAATGTAAGTTAATAGTGTTTATCAAATATTTCTAGGAATATTTCTTTATTCTTCAATAAATATTTAGTGGCTACATTTATAAGGTATTTCAGTCTGTAAAGAATTTTTTATACAACAGTCCTGTGAGTTAGGAAGGACAAATTATCATCCTCATTTTATATGTAATGATACAAGGCTCAGAATGATGATTACAAGTAGTGTTGGCAATTGTATTTCAACCTAATTCTTCTTGACTCAATGCCTAGCACTGTCTCCAAAAATTCATACTGTTTCAAATTCTCATCATACCAATTGATTGATGACTTTGATAGATTGTCATAGACCAATTCCTCAACTAATTGAAAATCTGCTTCCTATTATATATAACTGACCAAGAAATTGTCCTTCCTTAAAATATGATTTTATCATAACTTCATCTGATTAAAATAATTAAATTGCTTTAAATTAAATTCTACTTTTATAATAAAGTAGAAAAATAAAATCCACCAATTTCAGTAAGGCCTATTGCTCTGAATCATATGTATCCAAAGATGTTTTTAGGCTGTTTTTAAGCTATTAGAATTTAGGCTTAACTTATTACTACACTGCCTCTCGGAACACTCACATATAATGTGTTCCTGAAGATGATACAATCAGTTGAAGCATGGCCCAGCTTGTCTCTCATGCTTGCTTCCTTCATGTCACTTGCTTTTTAAAATCACTGATGACTTTCCTTTCAAAGTACTTTCCTTGTCAGAACAGCAACATATACAGAATGATCCTAGCCTGAGAATGTGGTGAAATCTATCAGAGATCAACTTCTTTATTTAGTGAAACTTGAAAAGATTCCTGGCCTTCAAAAGATATTTTTGTAGGAGAAAAATAACACACCCTCACACACAGATGACACAAAAGAAAGCAAAAGGGAAGGAAAAAAACCTACTGACACTTTGATTTGTGAGCCATCCAGTAGGTCTATCATTCATCTTGAAAATATCACCATTGTCACTGCTTCCAGACAGAAACTAATTGGTGCAGCTGTGAGGGAACCCAGTCATTCTGCTGGCAAACTAATAGCTTCCTGGGAAAAAGAACAAGCAGGTGTCAAATATAGAGCCTACTGGATGAGATTGTGTCTGATTAGTGATAGCTAAGATGGATAGATGTATTTGAGGAAACACTGGTGTGCTTGTGTGTTTTGATGAAAGACCATTCATTTCCACAATTATATTTATTGAGTATCTGCTCTATGAAAGGCATCATGTGAGGTACTGTGTGAGATATAAAATGAATAAACTACAAAAACTGCAAGATGAAAAGTGAAATAAAAAAATCCCAATAAATAGAAGCTTACTTTTGGTGCATCATAGGAGATAAGAAACATTTTTTTGGTTTTGACTACGTTTCCAAGGATGGCAACACATCCAGATCCAAAGTCAAAACTTTCCATTGCATTGTGCTGATGCACCAATAATCTCTATAATTTATGCCATGATTGCAATTAAATCTACTTTGATCAAGGTCAAATTTCCCCTTGCATTTAGTATCAAAATTCATTCAGGTCAATAAAACCAGTGGCCTACTTTCAAGCATTTCTCATTGCCCTGTTTATATACCATTTGACTATAAAATTACACATTTTGAAATTTGGGGTTGAGCCTAAAAGAACATTGGTCCTGTGTATCAGAGCTTTTGATACATACATAAGTTGACCATAAATGTTAAAACAAGTTAGCTGCAACACCAACTGACAACTAAAGATCTCAGTTTGAATAAGGAATATTTCAGTGACCAAAGAGCTTACATTTTTCCTATTTCCAGGTAATAACCAGAATAGAACAAGAACTAGATTTAGAACTAGAATGGAATCTCAAAGGTCACCTACTCCAGTCCTCTTATTTCATAAATTTAATTCAGCAAAGGTATGAAGAAGGGACATGTGTTCCACTGTTACACATAGGAGTATGGGGTTTCTTGAGCAAAAAAAAATGACATTGTTTCCATTACTGATGCAAAATGAGGACAAAAATGAAAATGAGAAGAGAAAGATGAACATGGTAAGCAAATATTAGATGAAGAATATGATGTCAGAGAATAGGATTTAAATTTCTGGAGAAAAGCCTTTACATTCAGCAATAGCAGACCTTTTGATCAGGCATGGAATACCTCTAGCAAAATCTCAGAAGGCTGGGGGATGTGTTTCTGATGAAGTGGACTTTAAACAGAAATATTCTCAACATGTGGTTTCAGCACATTTTGCAGGATTTCATGAATGCTTAGAATATAGCTTCTTCCTCACCTCTCCCTTTAAGAATTTATTTTCTACCAAAACTTATGGTGCCACCTCTTCCATATAGCTTTTCCTTAACCTTTACCTGAAAGTTTTCTTTCCATCCTCAAGCTTTTCTCTAGAAGAGCACTATATGGTTATTTCTACTATCCTAAAAGGTTCATAACTTTCAACTGAGTTCCAAGTAGTATAAATAATGAATTGACCCAAGTGGTGGCATTTTTCAAATATGCACTGTACATTTCAATTGGGCTGGAATCAAAGATCATATTTAAAATAATTATATCTTAAAATAGTGTAAATTGAAATACATGCAATGATTTCAGGGAATTTGTTATATGTGTTAGCAGTAGCTGAGACTTACGTGTGCATGTATACAGGTAAACCCATATATATGTAAACATATTTATAATACATTATTATTATATATGTAATAATAATAATATAATAATATATATGTAATATATTATTATATATACAGCTTACACACATAGATATATATTATACATGGATATATATATATATGTGGGTGTGTGTACAAAAGATAAGTTCAGTAGTTTGGGACTTGTTAAGTGTAAGATATTTACTGGACATTCATTTTGAGATGCCTGAAAGGCAGTTGAAAATGGAAGGAAGATGAGTGATTTGCAGAGTATTTAGGGAAGGATAGGCAAATTTGAAAATGATCAGCATAGAAATTGCCTTTAAATGTGAGGGAGTTGATGATATCACCAAAGGAGCAAAATAAAGTCCTATATGGTTTGAAGGTGTGACCTAAAATCCCCTAAAGAAGAATGTACCAAAAAAGAAAATGAAGGGGTAATCTTATGGATAAGAGGAATACCAGGAGAAGGTAGAACCCCAAAAACTGAGAGAGAAGAGAGGATCTAGAAAAGTGTAATCAAAAATGTCAAAGATAGCAAAAAGGTAAAGAAGAATGAAGACTGAGAAAAAGTTGATCAGTGCAATTGTGGGGTCAGAAACAAAATTGTAAGAAACTAAAAAGAGAATGTCAGGAAAGGGAGGCATGAAGATGTATGTAGTTTTCTCAAGGAGCTTAATTAGAAAGGATATGAGAGATGATATTGTCCTTAGCAGAGATAGTAAGATCTGGTTTTTTGAAGATAGGGAAGAGGGAGTGGACATGTTTGGCGCCTTTAGGGAAGGAACCAGTAAATACAGATAAATGCAAGAGAAAAATATTGGGAGAAGTAGCAAAACATTGGAGGAGATAGGATGGAACAGTGAAGGTAGAGGGGTTTGTCTTGATAAAGATAAGGGGTCTTTATGTGAAGGAAGGAGATAGTGGAAGAAGATATTTTAGTGACATGAGATGATAAAGAGGGGAGAAGAGAGACCTCACTATGAATGATCTCAATTTTTTCTGTAAAATATAAGGCAAAGTTTTCATCTAAGAAAGTGGCAGCAGTCAGAGCAATGGGAGTTTGAGGAAAAATAGTTTGTTGAAAGAGAGGTAGTGAGCTCATAAGGAGGCAGGGGTGCAGAATGAATATCTAGTAGCAGTAAGGGCCCAGTTGAAGTTGTTACAAAACATCAGTGTACCTAATCAGAATAGTGTGATTTTCCTCACCTTTTGGTCAGCATCACATGTGTAGAAGACAAGACCCTAGATGATGAAAATCATCCAAGGCTAAATAAAGCTTGACTTGGCATAATGCTAAGGGCGTCAGGGATTCTAGAAGAAAACTGTGTAGAGATGAACAAGTTCATAAAGGTGTCCATATGGTGAAAAGAGGAGATGAAAAGAAGAGATAATGGCTAGGAGAGAATATAAGGGTTTTAAAGGTCATGATATGGATGAAGAGTAGAGTTTGTTAAGAGAAGGCTGAGGGAAAGGCAGAAAGCCAATAGCTTATGATCAGATAAGAAAATCCCAGAATTATTGAATATGGAGGTAGTGCATTTGTAGAGGAAGGTAAGATAAAGGATCTTTGTATATGGTTGAGGTAGGATACAGGAGTATTTCATGGAAAGTAAGCATGTTGAGAAACTGAAAGATAAAGGGATTTAAGTGAGAATTTCAGACACACACATGCACGCGCGCACACACACACACACACACACACACACACACACACATGTCCCCTTAGGGGGAGGACAGGAATTAAAAAAGAAAGAAAAATCATGGTCAGGTCATTCAGGAAAAAGAAAGAATGTGGGAAGATTAAGAACAACAGTGTCAGATACTGCAGAAGGATCATAAATGATAAAAACTGATGAAAAATTATCATTAGTTTTAATGAAACTCTCTGAAAACTTACTAAAAGTACTGCCAGTCAATTAAACAACAGCAAAACAAAATAAAAATCAATAACAACAGCCACAACAAATAATAAACAAATTAATTTTATTTTAATATTCATTTCTTAGATAACACATTTAAATATTTTCATATTCCTTTAGAACTATTCTAATAATGCCATTTCAAAATTTCCCTCTAGATTAAATTTAATAATACTTCCTCTTTAAGAAGCAGACATCAGTTAGAATTGAGCTTATTTTCCTCTTGTGAATCAATTCCTTTGTTTTTCTCTTTCCTGAACGACTATGGTGATTGAATTTTCACTTATGTAGCCAAAAATACTATTGTAATTTACTCTCTAAGTCACCATAATTTATCCCTAATAGTTTGTATTTGCATAGCACTTTAAGGTTTCCAAAGTGATTCCCTCAAAAGAACTCAATTAAATAGTTGGTATAAATATCATCTTCATTTTATAGATGAGGAAACTGAGGCTTATTGAGGCTTAGGCACTTGCGGATAGTGACAATGGTTAGTAGTCTTACAGATGGAATTCAAACCCAAGTCTTTAACTTTCAGTTCTGTGTACTTCCAAGTACAACAAGATCCTTATTTTATACCAATTTGCTTATCAGTTTGTCTACATTAACCATCAGCTTTCACTTAAGTTCATATAATATTCTATAACCAACAATTACAGGAAACTCTGAACTTAATAATTTCCTTTTAGCATCTCTCTGCTAGCATTTTACTTCATTATCTTTGTCTGCCCTTTATCAGAAACCTTTGTCTTTATTTCAGTGAATGAATATGCATCACTGATTAAAATATGGGAATATTTCTCAGTATGCTACTATATGTTCTTAGACTCCCAAAACTGGTATCAGCATGGATTTCAGAAGTTATCAATTCCTTTTTTAAAAGTAGAGCGTCATCTAAAGAGAATCATCTACTGTTTGACACCACATTCACTTAAGATTAGATTGAAAAACATATACAAAGGTTATGTGAGAAATCTTATAACTTTAGCACCTTTAGAACGATATTTCCATTGGTATTGAAATATTATCCACAAACTGAATGAAATAAACACTTTTAGTGGAAAAATCCTATCTGCACTGCTGAAGAATGGCAGTTGCTTCACCTTACACACAATTTTGGATGTGTAGTTATTGGTTTAACAAAGTTTTACTATGAACAATTATTTAGTGGTCTGTGGATAATCATGAAGCTTCTAATTATTTTAAAATTAGATAGCAGCATATTAAAAATTAGAAAGCAACATAGAAATTAAATATATTGATTGAATGATGGTTCCAAATTGTAATATATGGACCTGTTGTTAAAGGAGGTCAATGAGACATAGAGTGATGGTGGTAAAAATTTGTTGTTAAAGGGAAATGCTCAAAAAAATGACACTTGGAATTTGGAAAATATGAAATAAAATTAATGCTTTTATTAGCTTATGTTACAACAGGGATAGATAGATAGATAGATAAGAGATTGATAGATGATAGATAATGGATAGATAGACTGAGAGATGATCAATTTATAGATGATCAAGAGATATATGATAGGTGACAGAAATAGATGATAGGTAAATAACAGGTTGATATATGAACAATAGATTGATAGATGCTAGAGATCAACTGATGATAAAAGTAGCTAGATTGATAGATGATAAGCAAGTAGGCATATAGAATTTTAGGAGTAGGAACCTATGATTTCTTTGATACAGGGAACTCCCAGATGAGGAAATTTTCACTACCAAAGCAAGTCTCTCTAATCTTATCTTAGAAAATGCTTGGGGCACTTAGAGATTAAAGGATTTGCTTATGGTCATATAACTAGAATCTATTAGTAGGGCAAGAATCTGTGTTTCTGATTTTAGAGATGGGTCTCTATCCACTATGCCTCTCATTAAATGACTTAAAATTTTACAAAATACATTACAAAGATTATACTATTTGATCTTCAAAATAAGTTGTTGAAGAGAGGTTCTATTATCAACCCCATTTAGTAAGCAAGAAACCTCAGATGATAGAGGTTAAATTGCCTAATAGCTCGTATCTGAAGTGGATTCAAATTAAAATTTTATTAATTGCAAGTATAGTACTTTAGCCACTATGTCATATTGTCTCTGTGTAATAAAGCGCTATACATAAAACGACTCGTCTTCAGTTTACTTTAATCCTGCAGTTCATCAAAAATGTATGCTAGTCAGTCAGTTTTTAATTAAAGTAAAATATAAATGTCTTGGTCCCATGATCCCTTGGCCAATCACACAAACTTAAGTTATTCAAAACAGGGCATAAATATTCTTCAGGCTTCTCTAATCACATGCTAATGGAAAATGTATGTGAAAAAGATAGCACTCCTTAGGTATTCAGTCTTTGTTTCTTAATATTTTGAGAGCTCATTTTTATAGGGCTATCCCTGACTTCTTGCTTCTTGACTTCTTTTGATCCCCACTCTGAAGTTTCAGGAATTTGAGTTGTAAACTTATTGCTAATGTTTCCAAATTTTTTCTTTTAAAGATTTTTTTCTAATTATCTTTTTTTTATTTTGAATTTAATGATCAAAGACAAATTTTTCAAAATATGAAGAATACTAAAAGAAACTACAATTTTATAAGTACAATTTTTATACAATTCTTTTATACAATTTTAAGATGTAAAATAAATGTATATAATACATTATATGTGTTTATGCATATATTTTTATATCTGATTTAAGAAAGTAAAAAACTATGATGCTTCCCTACAATAGCTATTTCTCTTTTTTTTCTTTTGAATTTTTTTCTGGTTATACATGTGTAAAAGGTGTATTAACCTTTTAATATACATGTGTAATAACCTTTAATAATTTAATAAAATTTCTTTATGAATCATGTTGGGAGAGAAAAATCAGAACAAAAGGGGGAAACCACAGGAGAGAAAAAAAAAAAGGAAAAAATAAGTAAACATAGCATGTGGTTAATTTACATTCAATCTCCATAGTTCTTTTTCTGGATACAAATGTCATTTTCTTTCCAAAGTTTATTGGGATTGTCCTGGATCACTGAACCATTGAGAAGAACCAAATATTCCATAGTTGATCACTGCACAATCTTGCCATTACTGTGTACAATGTATTCTTGGTTCTGCTTGTTTTGGTCGGCATCAGTTCATGTAAATCTTTCCAGGCTTTCTAACATCAGCTTTTTCATCATTTTTATAGAATGTTAAGATTCCATAACATTCGTATAACACAACTTATTCAGCCATTCCCCAATTGGTGGGCATCTACTCATTTTCCAATTCTTTGTGACCATGAAAAGAGTTACTACAAACATTTTTTGCACATGTGAGTCCTTTTCCTTTCTTTATTATCCGTGAGATACAGACCAGTAATGGCACTGCTGGGTTAAAGAGTTTGCAGTTTAACTAAAGAGTTTAACTCTTGCCTAAAAGGTTTTGAATATCTTAACTGGCTGGGAAATTAGGGTGGTGATTTTAAAAAAAGAGAGCCGACTTGACTTTTGGTTAGATTTAAAAGACACAATTTATAGAACATATAAGAAGGTTATTTTATACACACCCACATAACTTTGTATAGGGTATGTATGGGCAAAAGGAAGGAGCTTTGTACAGAAATTCCAGTCACAGAGTTCAAGAATGCAACAAGAAAGCAAAACTGTCACATATATGATAGTTTCCCACATTTTATTTAATATAAATATCTGGGTTTTTTTACTTAAAATCTCTTACATAGAGGTAAGTTCTTATACAACATATACATAATGAGAACTAGTGAGTGACTTACCATGTCGTTTTTATAAACATACTTTAACAATGATTTACACTACAGCTTTATATGTCATATCAGATGATGTAAAGGCAGAAGTCTTTTTGGATTCTCCTGTATCCCTGGGAGAGTAGAGTGTATTCTTCACTTTCCCTCACTGTCCATCAACTTTTTTATATATCAGAGGAAGGATGTTTATATGATGTCATGACTCACAATTTAAGAAGCTTTAATCTAAAGTATGAATCTCATTTATAGTATTATTCAAAAGTTATTGAGTCTCCTTTTAAATAAATCCAGTTAGAAGGAAATCTCTACTTCATGAGACATTCCCTTTCTCTTTGTGACAGTTCAATTCATTACATTAGGTTAATTTTTCTTGTGCTGCATGTAAGTCTGCTTCTATAGTACTTCACATCTCTGAGATTGGCTAAGATGATAGGAAAAGATAATAATAAATGCTGGAGGGGATGTGGGAAAAAGTAGGACACTAATGCATTGTTAATGAAATTATGAAATAATCCAACTATTCTGGAGACCAATTTGGAACTATGTTCAAATGGCATAGCCTTTAATCTAGAAATCTCACTACTCACTACTCTGCACCCCAAAGAGATCATAAAAGAGGGAAAAAGATACAAATGTGCAAAAATGTCTGTAGCAGCTCTTTTTGTAGAGTCTAGGAATTGGAATTGAATTCCCAAGCAGTTGGGGGAATGACTGAATAAGTTATAGTATGTGAATTTGGTAGAATATAAAATTTCTATAAGAAGTGATGAGCAGGTTGATTTTTAGAAAAGCCTGGAAAAGTTTATATTCACTAATACTAAGTGAAGTGAACATAACCAAGAAAACATTGTTCACAGTAACAGTAAGATTACGTAATGATCATTGTGATAGACCTGGCTTTTCTCAGCAATGCAAAAATTAAAATAATTCCAATAGACTAGGAATAGAAAATACTAACCATTTCCAGAAAGAGAACTATAGAGACTAAACATAAAGCATAGGATTTTCAGGGTTTGTTTGTTTGCTTGCTTTTTTTTCTCATAGTGTTTTTAGTCTAATTTTTCTTGCACAACATGACAAATATGAAAATATTTTTAAAGAACTTCACCTATTTACCCTATATTGGATTGGTTGCTGTCTTGAAGAGGGGATAGGTGAGAGAGAAAGTGGGGTGGGGGAAATATGGAACACAGAGTGCTACAAAAATGAATGCTGAAAACTATCTTTATATATATTTGGGAAAAAAATAGTAGTGAAGAAAAAAATCTATGCCAGAAGGATAACATAAGAAAAGTTTTTTGTAAATATCAAAAGCAGTAAAGAAAAAAATCTTCATCCTCTCTGACTGAGAAACTGATTCTAGTTCTGCTTTTTGCAGCTAAATAAAACAAACCTAAGCCCTCTTCTATATGAAAACTTTTAAGATGTATGATAATAATTTTATGATGATAAATTAGACCAATTTTGTCTTGATTCTAACCTAGCCCTTAATCATAGAACCAGTATTGCTTCAAACAAACTGAGCCCAGGGAAAGATATTAATTTAAGAAGTCCAAAATCATCCAGGGTATCCTAAATAATCACCAGTCACCTAGATTTTTGTCTTGCTACAGGATTTTGATGATTCTGGAAGAGAAAGTGAGACTACTGAGTTTGTGCAACTTTACCTCACTTAAATCTACTTGACATGTAAGAAAATGCATCACCCTTGTAATGTCATTAGTCCTCTTGCAGAACAAAGGACAAACGGCAACAACAATCACAAAATGTTTGATTGACGTTGGGTCAAGACCTGAGTTCAAATTTTGCCTGAGACATTTCTTGCTATATAACTAGGCAAATTATTTAACTTTTCTCAATCTCAATTTCCTCAACTGTGAAATGGAGATTATAATAAAACAGCAAAAATAATAACAAAGAAAAACAAAAATAGCACTTATTCTTCTCCTTTGACTTCTTTATGGCAGACTTTCTCAGGATCATCAAGGAGTCATTATATGGCACTGTGAAATAATGAGATATGTAGGATGTTTACCTCCCTTCCCCAAAGGATCTTAATGCATTTTTAATCTTTAATATCTTTGGATTATAGTAAGACTTTTGGGATATTGTGAGCTCATGTGTGTGTTGTATTGTGTATACTTACACAATTATACATAACACCTGCATAAATACATACATACATATATGTTCATACGCATAGAGACAGGGAGAATTGATATGTATGCACACACAAAAATGTGTGTATATATTTATATACATGTATATATCTAATGTTTTTAAAATTTTAAAGTGCAATGTAACTGTTAACTATCATAATTATCATTATCCTCTTGTTACCCAGGTCAATTCCCTTGATTTCTCATCTTTTGAGAAGAAGATATGAATATAAAAATTAAAAGAGACTTTTTTGAGAATTAACATGATGGAATGTATAGCACATTGAATTTAGAATCAGTTAGACCCAGATGCAAATCTTCTCACTGATACTAGCTATATAATCTCAGGAAAGGCATTCAAACTTCTGAGTCTCAGTTTCCTGTTCTGACAAATGGGGCAGCAAGGTGACACAGGGGGTAGAGTAAGGATGACCTGAGTTCAACTCTGACCTCAGAAACTTACTAGCTCTGTGACTGAGCAAGTTAGTTAACCCTGTTTACCTAAGTTCTTAGTCTGTAAAATGAACTAGAGAAGGAAAAGATAAACTACTCTAGCATTCTTGCTAAGAAAATCTAAAATAGGGTCACAAAGAATTAGACATGACTATAACAACCAAAACACAATAGCATGTCTCTCATAGCATTATTGTGAGGATTAAATGAAATAATAGGTCACAAGTATTTTGCAAGCATTAAAATACTATATAGATATGTGTAAAGGGCTGAAACTATGAAAAGGTTTACTTGAATCAGATAACCAAGCACTTAAGGCTAATTACCTATTCGATATGAGACAATGACTCTAGTAGCATATGTTTGGAAAAATGGCTCTTCTCACTATTTGATGCTGACTCAATGTTTGATCTTAAGATGATTGTAGGCAAGGATTAGAGGATGGGGTGAGACAGACCAGAGTCACTTAGCTGCAGGATGAGGAGGAGAAAGGTGGAGATTCTAGACTCCAGAACTGAGAAGAGATCTTTGGCAAAATTCCTGTTTTTCCTTTTGTTTTTCCTACTTGGCCAATCTAAGTTGAGAAGCCACTCACTGATACAATGGATCTGAGCTTATATGGAGTAGTAGTGAAACTTTGTCCTGTTCCATTTCTGACTTGGATTTATTTGTCCCTCCTTCAGCCCTTCACCCCTGGGTGGAAGAAATGGCTACAAGATTCATGTAGGAAACCTATGAAAAGTATCTTTCCATGACAAATTTAAAAAATGTCTTCAATAACCCAGGAAACTATAAATAAATGAACCAAAAGCATTTATTAAGCACTTTCTCTTTATTTCTCAGTTTCTTTCTCTTTTTTCTTTTTCTTTCTGTTTCTTTCTTTTTCCCTATGTGTCTTTTTCTTTCTTTCTTTTTCTCTTTTCCCTTCTTTCTTCCTCTTTCTTTTCTTCCTTCCTTCCTTTTTTCCCTTCTTTCCTTCTTTCCTTCCACTTCTAACTTGTTTGAGCCATAATAATAATAGTTCAAATTTACATAGTGCTTTATACCTAATAAAGCATTTTAATTGTCAAAATGTGTCCAATAGGTTGTAAAAATACTGTAATTCCCTTTAACAGATAAAAAAACTGTATTTCAGACAGGTAGAGTTCACCGGCTGTCACAAATCAAGTGCCACAATGAGGATTCAAAGCTTCATCCATATCCACAACGTGAGTGTCAGAGTGAAGACTCAAAGGACAGGATCAAAATCTTTTTGATCAATTACAGAAAGGGATAAGGGCTGACAAGTTCTTTTGACTTTCAAGTTTATTGTGTTTTCCCACTATAACAGTGATAAAATCTTGCAAGGGTTTACCCAGCCTAAGCAACAGATGCTAACTGTGTTTTCATTTATTCAATCCAGACTGTTATAATCAGAATGTTATTTCAGAGATACAGCAGTCTTCCCAAAAGAGGTGGTGCATTTCATTTTAATTTTCATATGGTGTGTCTCTACATATAATTAGAAGAAATTAAATCAGCTATACATACCATCACAAAGGAGGCCAAGAACTTGGCTTCCAGTAATTGGAATGCAAATTGTTCACTTTGTGAATCTTTCATTCAGAGACCTTTGCTTAATACATTTCAAAATCAACACTTGAAGTTCAATTTATTTCACTACCTCCTGAAAAATGGTTGGAAGGGGAAATGGGAAGTCAGTTGGACAGAATAATAATCATGCACAGCAGGGAGCTGTACACATACTCACCTCAAAACAAAAGGGAAGGGTGCAAGAATCCTTTATGGATTATCTGTGTCCTTTAGCAAGAGTGAATTAAGTAGTAGGTTGAAAAAGAAAAGCTATGGTTAAGTGAAGAAGAGTGTGGAGGTGCAGTATAAAATAGAAATACAAAGAATAAATGGGCTTGGTTGAGTGACAAAGAATTAAAAAAAAAGGTTTCAGGAAAGAGTTAGCTATGATAACCATCTACCATTTATTTATATTGAAAATTTGATTTAGATAATTTAATTTTTTTTCTTTTAAAAACTGTCTGCATCCTCTGTTCTAGACCATTGCTACTACCCTGATACTTAAGTGCTTAAGATGAAAAGTGATGCAAAGCCATAGACTTTCATCAAGTGTATTTTAAGATACAAGACAAAGTTATGCAGTTTAACTTGAAGCATCCAAAAGTTGGAATAAAATGAGATTAAAAAAAGGGAAAAAAAAGATAAAATAATAGAATAGCATTTTGCTCCAAACAGACAATACCTTCAAACTATAGCCACGCATTCAAAATTGGAACAGCATTAGGCTTTTCCTCACTAAAGTAGCAAGTAAAATTTAGGCAGTAAAAGTGGGATTAAGAAAGAGATGATAATGATGATGATGATGACAATAAAATAATCATTCTTGTTATTAGTAACAAAAACTAATTTTTAATATCTTTAAGGTTTGGAATTCACTTTACCTGCTATCCCATTTGCTCCTTACAACAACTTTATACCCATTTTTACAGATAAGGAAACTGAGGCTGATGGAGGTTCAATAGTTTACCTGGGGTCACATAGCTAATAAGTGGTTGATACATTATTTGAATTCAGATTATCCTAATTGCAAGTCCATTCTTCTCTCTACTATGTCATTTTACTAGATAGGATATAATCAAAAATAGCTTGGAAACCTTAGGTATAATGATCTTTGGGTCATCAGAGAATAAAGGAGTACTAGTGGTTTTGAGGGAACTGCCCCCCTCCCCAAGATTTGTTTCATCATCACTCTTTTTCTGAGTTCTTTGGGTAGGAATGTAGTTTGTCATCACTTCATAAATCATGGCAGTTGTAAGATACAGATAAGGTATAAC
Source organism: Antechinus flavipes (assembly GCF_016432865.1). Classification (NCBI taxonomy): domain Eukaryota; kingdom Metazoa; phylum Chordata; class Mammalia; order Dasyuromorphia; family Dasyuridae; genus Antechinus; species Antechinus flavipes. Next base: position 194,328,276 of record NC_067400.1, on the reverse strand, counting down.
ACTTTTTTTCAAGAAAAAGGATTTAACAGATTGTTCTAAGAGCTACAAAGAAGATCTCAGGCATTATAGCCTCAAGAAAAGAAAAAGGGGTAAAGAAGGTCTCTTATCTAGAGTTCATATAGATTGAGGTAGGATAATCAAAGCTAAGAAAATAAGAAAACCAGAGAGACTTTTTAGAATAATGTGTGTTAGAGAGATAAGTGGTTTAGTCAACACTCATTTATTAACCCCTTACCATGTGCCAGACATAGTGCCAAGAACAGACATAGGGGACAAATGCTGCAAATTAATGAATACCTAAAAGCATGCATACATTATAAATGGAACAATATTTTTGACAGTGGAATTGGGTATACATTTTTTTGAAGAATTAAATAAAAGGGAATAATTTTACTTGAGGTAAATATAATTTCTTCTAATAGCTTCCTAGTATATATTCAGCTCCTTTAAAATTATTGATATCAGCTTTGGAAATGTATTATGATTTTTGTATTCCTAACCATAATTTCAGGGGCAGTTAAATGACTCAGTAGATAAAGTACTAGATCAGGAAGACCTGAGTTCCAACTTGGCCTCAAACACTGGGCAAATCATATAATTTCTGTTTGTCTTAATCTACTGATGGGGAAGATGGCAAACCACTCCAGTATTTCAGCCACAACAAACAACAACAAAAACCCAAAACACGAAAAGTATGGGCATGCTAGAGTCTATAGGATCATAATCAGACATAACTAATAACCAAACAATAACCATAATTTAGATCTAGCTAATTAAGAAACCTGTCTTCTGTGTAAACAAAAATACAATTTTAATAAAAATAATGTTTGTCCTTTATTTTTAAGAGGATCAATGACATCAAAGAGTGAGGTATTAACTTATTTGGGAATTGGATTTAAGGGAGGCAGAATTGTACAAATTTGTTATCCTCATACTCTCTTCCAGAGCCAATGAAGTCCAGTGGAAAGATAAGAATCAGATTGATTGTCCATGGCCCAGAATGAAGTGGTGAAGACCTTGACATATTTGAAGTTGAACCAATCCTTAAGCATCCCACAGCACTTGCTTCAACCATACCCATGTGTTTTCATCCTTCATTTGCTTCACACATGCTTAGGGTAGATTTCTCTTCCCCATTCCCCAATTCACTTACAGGTTTGTGGCTTGTTAATTATCAATATGGGTTGATCAGTCTGCCAAGCTGTTTTACCAAGCTGTGTTTCCTTATACATATTAGAGATTTTTGTAGTCACATATAAGATGATGATGATGATGATGATGATGATGATGATGATGATGATGATGTTGATGATGGATGATGACAATAATAAGTAATTTATATTTACAGAGTGATTTAAAATTAGCAAAATGAGATGTGCTATTTTATTCCATTCTAGTAGATGCTATTATCAATCCCATTGAACAGAAGAGAAAACTGAGGGTAAGAGACATTACATCACACAACTAGTAAGAATCTGAGATTTATATTTAAAATACTTTTATTCCTAGAGGCAGCTAAGTGGCATAGTAATTGATTTTGAGTCAAGATCTAAATTCAAATTCTGTCTAAGGGACTTCTTTGCTATGAAGCTCTGGATAAAACACTTAATTGCACTCAGCCTCAGTTACTTCCAATGTAAAATGGGTATAATATAACAACTTTCTTACAGAGTCCTTATAAAGATCATATGAAAAAATTATGGAAAGTGCTTTGAAAATCTTAGCCTAATCTAAATGTTAGTTATTGTTATTTCCTGAACAGATAATAATCACCCCAAAGCACACAAAATATCAAAGAGATAACCATATAGAACTTAAAACCTTGTCTAAAAATTGGCAGTTTTCAGATAACAGAGAGTTAAATGTTTTTTCAGCTTACCAAGTCCAGGAGTGGCAATTAGAAAAATCAAAGAATACCTTCCAGCTTCCTTGCTGGATCTCACAAAGTAATACAAAGCTGAAAATTTACACAAGTTTTGAATGTTGAATTTTCCAGAAGTAAGTTTCTCAGCATGTTCTGGTATGATAAAGGTTTTAAATCTAATGCATAGAAGGTGGATATAATTAAACCCTTTTCAGATAATAGTATAATACTATATTCTCTAAGGATAGCTGAATGCATTTCATCCATTTACATACATATGTTCAAATCCATTTCAATGATTCACAGTTATTATTATTCCCAATACTCCACTTTATACTTCCAAAGTTCACTATGCTTTGAACTTGGACCAATAATGGGGGATGGGGAATGGAAGGGTAGTTAGCGATAAAGTAAAAGTAAAATAGAAAAAGAAAGATGATGGAACTCTTTCAACCTCAAAAAGTTTCTAAAATATATTTTTTTGTTTGAGAACACAATCATTAATGTATTGCTGTGATACAAGGTTTTTCATCCCAAATACATAAAAACCTAATTACATAGAAGTCTGATAAATCTGTGCTATAAAATGACATGGTAAGGCATTATCTTTTGTCCAGTTTTTGTTCAGAATGATATTACCTCCTTTCCCTTATGTCTAAAACTTTCAGCTGATGGTTTTCAGAAATGTCAATAGAAGTATTTTTCTGGGCATCATATTTTAGGAAGGGTATTGATATTCTGGTTGTGGCCAAAAGAATAGTGACCAGTGTAGAGAGGAAATTTGAAATTACAAAAATAATTTACGTGTTTGGTATGTCTCAGATACAGCAGCCTTCAAACCCAAGTATTCCAAAATCACACTTGAATGCCACTTTTCTATCTATGGCATATTACATCTTTCAAGAATAATTATGACTCATATCTGTTAAGTTCGGACTAGCTCCCTGGAGGCCTCAGGATCAGCCAGAGTCAGGATAAGTAAAAGTCCTTGGTCTTAAGGGGGAGTGTGTTTCATCATGGGTCCTATGGTTATTATTATAAACTGTTCTGATTCTATTCATTTTGTTCTTCATCAGTTTATAAAATCTTCAAAATTATTTATTTTTATCATATTGACTATAGTATAAAATGTTCTGTTTCTGTTTACTTCATTCTGCATCAGTTCATGTAAGTCCATAGCTTTCTAAAATTATCTTTTTCCTCATTTCTTAAAGCACAATGGCATTTTATCACATTCATATTCCACAATTTATTCATTCTTCAATTAATGAACTTCTCTTTAGATTCCAATTGATATTTTACCATCACAAAATTAATATTTTGAAATTTTTATATGAATATGTTATAAATAATCTTTTTTCTTTTTTCTTTAATATCACTTTAATGTCTATCAGTGACACAGGTGGAACAAAGGACATGTACTCTCTAGTCACTTTTTGTGTATAATTCCAAATTGCTTTTCAAAATGGTTATACACATTCACAATTCTATCAACCATATAAAAATTCTTCTTTTCCCTCCCCCATCTTTCTCCATACCTGATAACCTTTCTGATACCCCATTCCTTTTAGGCAATGTATTTTCTGTCCTTAAGCGCTATATACCAATTGTTAGGTATTTTGACTTTCCTTAGTTGATTCTTTGGCCTTCCTTTGGATAGACATCTCAGATATTTAACTTAGTTTGGATTTGTCTAATATTAACTCATTGTCTTTCTCTCTATAAAAAAAATCCAGCTTTTAATCAATCTTCAGACATGTTTCAATGTTTCATATATATTTATATATAAACAATGTATTTTCTGGGGTTTTTTTCCCATTCTATTCTACTGAGTCATAGCACTTTTCCTCCAAGAAGGGAAATAGGTGAGTTTTTTTTTAATTTGCTTATGGAAAATAAGTTCCACAAGCCATTGATGGATCTTTTTAAATCAAGTTAAGAAATATAAATAGGTCCTAGGAAATCAGATATTGAAATTGTTAAATTAGAATGTGAAAGATGACATCTGTATATCCATATCCTTTAAATATACATAAAAGCAGTGAGTCTTGATTTGAAAGTTAGAAGTGAATTCAGGAATTATTTAGTCCAACATCAACACAAATGAATCCTCACAGTAACATACCTGGCAAATGACTATCCAATCACTGCTTCAAAGTTCCAAGGAGGAGGAAGCTACTTCCTCTGTAGACAAGTCATTTCACTTATGATCTTTAATTATTAAGAATTCTTCCCCCCAATAACAAATCTAAATTTATCTCTTTGCAATTTCCATGTCTCTGGTAAAAAAAAAAGTTAGTATTATGATTGTCAAAGATGATGACTCATAGGAAGCTCATGCTAATCAATTTATGATAGATTGTTTCCTTGAATCTCCTGAAATCCAATCAGTATCAAAACTGCTCATAAAGCTAGGGCTTCATTGAAGAGTCATTTTTAAATGAAAAGGAATTTAACTTGATTTGTTCTTTTGATTCATTTTTCCAAAGACTGCAATAACTTACTGTGCTTTTAATAAATGAATATAATTTTATATAAACTGGATCTGAAATATATAAGCCATGTGGCAGGTGCTTGCAGAAGAGGGACCGAGACTATGGGAATAAGTTTAGGAACTACAAGGTGGAAGCCAGGGTGGCTAGAGTGAGAGAATTAATGCCAGAACTCCTGACATTAAAGCTACTGAAAGTTAAAGTTACTGTGGTTGTAACTAAGTAGGATTTTCAAGACTGAAGTTAAAATTTTTTATTCCCCCCTCTATTTTACTCTCTAATCACGGAAAAATGAATATGGACCTAAGATCAAAATTCTTAGTATTTAGTTTCAGCTCTTCAACCAATTAATTTTCTGACCTTTAAGTAAGTTATCTAGCTTCTATGGATCATATTTTCATAGAATCAGGGAATATGAGAACTAAAGGGATGCCTAGAAATCATATAGTTCAACTTCTTCATGCTAAAGTTTCAAAAATTAAGGTCTTCATAATTGATTTATCCAAGTTAGTGTATTGTAAAAAAAAAAAAAAAAAAAAAAAAACTTGATAAGAGTCAGCCATAGAGACTCCAGTTTTCAAACTTCCAGTATTGTGGTGTTTTTTAATTTCTTTTTTTATTATAGTTTTTTATTGACAGAATATATGCATGGGTAATTTTTTACAACCTTATACCTTGCACTCACTTCTGTTCCGACTTTTCCCTTTCCTTCCTCCATCCTCTCCCTTAAATGGCAGGCAGTCTTATAAATGTTAAATATGTTAAAATATATCCTAGATACTATATATGTATGCATGTGTGCAGATCCCTACAGTTCTCTTGTTGCACAAGACGAATTGGATTCAAAGGGTAAAAATAACCTGGGAAGAAAAACAAAAATGCAAGTAGTCCACATTCATTCCCCAGTGTTCTTTCTCTAGGTGTAGCTGATTCTGTCCATCACTAATCAATTGGAAATGAATTAGATCTTCTCTTTGTCAAAGATATCCACTTCCATCAGAATATATGCTCATACAGTATTGTTGCTGAAGTATATAATAATCTGGTTCTGCGCATTTCACTCATCATCAGTTCATGTAAGTCTCTCCTAGCCTCTGTGCATTCGTGCTGCTGGTCATTTCTTACAGAACAATAATATTCCACAACATTCATATACCACAATTTACCCAACCATTCCATTCTCTAATAGATGGACATTCATTTATTTTCCAATTTCTAGCCACTACAAAAAGGGCTGCCACAAACATTTTGGCACATAGAGGTCCCTTTCCCTTCTTTAGTATTTCTTTGGAATATAAGTCCAGTAGTAACACTGCTGCATCAAAGAGTATGCCCAGTTTGATCATTTTGGGGGCATAATTCCAAATTGCCCTCCAGAATGGTTGGATTCATTCACAACTCCACCAACAATGCATCAGTGTCCCAGTTTTCTCGCACCCCCTCCAACAGTCATCATTATCTTTTCCTGTCACCTTAGCCAATCTGACAGGTGTATGTGGTATCTCAGAATTGTCTTAATTTGCATTTCTCTAATCAATAGTAATTTGGAACAACTTTTCATATGAGTAGACATAGTTTCAATTTCATCATCTAAAAATTGTCTTTTCATTTTGACTATTCATATCCTTTGACCACTTATCAATTGGAGAATGGCTTACTTTCTTATAAATTAGAGTCAATTCTCTATATATTTTGGAAATGAGGTCTTTATCAGAACCTTTAACTGTGAAGATGTTTTCCCAGTTTGTTGTTTCCCCTCTAATCTTGTTTGCATTCATTTTGTTTTTACAAAGGCTTTTTAATTTGATAAAATCAAAATTGTCTATTTTGTGATCAATAATGATGTCTAGTTCTTCTTTGGTCACTTCTTTGGTCATTTGGAAATTTTGTAATTGTGTTATATAGTTCCTGACTTTCCCTTGGCAGATGGATTTCCAAAAAAATTTATACTATCGACAATTATTTTAAGTTGAATTTCTCTTTGTATCTCTTTCTGTTAAACTTTGTTGGTAATATATAAAAATGCTAACAATTTATGTGGATATTTGTTATATACTGCAACTTTTTTTAAAGATGTGAATTGTTTCTAGAATGTTTTTATTTGATTCTCTAGGGTTTTTTTAAGACTTCCATCATATCATATGCAAAGAGTGACAATTTGGTTTCCTCATTACCTACTCTAATCCCTTTTATCTATTTTTCTTCTTTTATTGCCAGAGTTAACATTTCTAATACAATATTGAATAGTAACATTGATAGTGGGCAAACTTGTTTCACCCCAATCTTATTGGGAATGATTATAGTTTTTCACCATTACATCTGATGCTTGCTGATGGTTTTAAATAGATGATACTGATCATTTTAAGGAAAAGTCCATTCATTCCTATACTCTCTAGTGTTTTTAATAGGAATGGATGTTGGATTTTATCAAATGCTTTTTCTGCATCTATTGAGATGGTCATATGGTTTTTGTTAATTTGGTTATTGATATAGTCAATTATTCTAATAGTTTTCCTAATATTGAACCAGCCCTGCATTCTTGATATAAATCCTACTTGGTCATAGTATATTATCCTGGACATGATTTTCTGTAATCTTTTTGCTAATATTTTATTTAAGATTTTTGTATCAATATATATTAAGGAGATTGGTCTATAATTTTCTTTCTCTGTTTTCAGCTTACCTGGTTTAGGTATCAGTACCATGTCTGTGTCGTAAAAGGAATTTGGTAGGACTCCTTCAATACCTATTTTTTAAAATAGTTTATATAGCATTGGAGTTAATTGTTCCTTAATGTTTGGTAGAAATGTTTGGTAGTAATTCCTTCTGGTCCTGGGGATTTTTTCTTAAAGAGTTGATTAATAGTTTGTTTTATTTCTTTTTCTAAGATGGATCTGTTTAACCAATTTATTTCTTCCTCTGTTAATCTGAGCAAGCTATGTTTTTTAAGATATTCTTCCATTTCATTTAAGTTATCGAATTTATTGGCATAAAGTTAGGCAAAGTAACTCCTAATTATTGCTCTAATTTCCTCTTCATTAGTGCCGAGTTCTCCCTTTTAATTTTTAAGGCTAACAATTTGCTTTTCCTCTTTCCTCTTTTTAATCAGATTTATTAAGGGTTTATCTATTTTGTTGGTTTCTTCATAGAACCAATTCTTGGTTTTATTAATTAATTTAATAGTTTTTTTTTAACTTTCAGTTTTATTAATCTCTCCTTTTATTTTTAGAATTTCAAGTTTAGTGTTTGACTGGGGTTTTTAATTTGTTCCTTTTCTAGCTTTTTCAGTTGCAAGCCTAATTCATTGATCTTCTCTTTCTCTATTTTATGCAAGTAGGCCTCAAGAGATATAAAATTTCCCCTTTATTACCGCTTTGACTGCATCCCACACATTTTGTTATGACGTCTCATTAGTGTCATTTTTTTGGATGAAGTTATTATGTTTATGATTTGTGATTTCATCCAATCATTCTTTAATATGAGATTATTTAATTTCCATCTATTTTTGGTCCATTTTCCCCTGGTTTTTATTGAATGTAATTTTCATTGCATCCTGATCTGAAAAGGATGTATTTACTATTTCTGCTTTTCTGCATTTGATTTTGAGGTTTTTATGTCCTAATATATGGTCAATTTTTGTATAGCTTCCATGAACTGCTAAGAAGAAAATGTATTCCTTTCTGTCTTCATTTAGTTTTCTCCAAAGATCAATCATATCTAACTTTTCTAGTATTGTATTTACCTCTTTGACTTCTTTCTTATTTATTTTGTGGTTTGATTTATCTAATAATTCTTAGAGTGCAAGGTTAATATCTCCCACTATTATTAAAGGAATAAGAATAGGCAATGAGGACACCAAATTATCACTCTTTGCTGATGATTTGATAGTATACTTAGAGAACCCCAGAGATTCTACTAAAAAGTTATTAGAAACAATCCACACCTTTAGCAAAGTTGCAGGATACAAAATAAACCCACATAAGTCATCAGCATTCTTATATATCACTAACAAAATCTAACAGTTAAGAGTTACAAAGAGAAATTCCATTTAAAGTAACTACTGATTGTATAAAATATTTAGGAATCTATCTGCCAAGGGAAAATCAGAAACTTTATGAGCAAAACTACAAAACACTTTCCACACAAATTAAGTCTGATCTAATCAACTGGAAAAATATTAAATGTTCTTGGATTGGGCGAGCAAATATAATAAAGATGACAATACTACCTAAAATAATCTATTTATTTAGTGTTATACCAATCAGACTCCCCAAAAACTATTTTGATGACCTAGAAAAAATAACAACAAAATTCATGTGGAAAAACAAAAGGTCAAGAATTTCAAGGGAATTAATTTAAAAAAAAATCAAATGAAGGTGGCCTAGCTATACCAGATCTAAAATTATATTATAAAGCAGCGGTTACTAAAACCATATGGTATTGGCTAAGAAATAGACTAGCTGATCAATGGAATAGATTAGGTTCAAAGGACAAAACAGCCAATAACTTTAATAATCTAGTGTTTGAAAAACCCTAAGACCCCAGTTTTGGGGATAAGAACGCATTATTTGACAAAAATTTCTGGGAAAATTGGAAATTAGTATGGCAGAAACTAGGCATTGACCCATACTTAACACCGTACACCAAGATAAGGTCAAAATGGGTTCATGACCTAGGCATAAAGAATGAGATTATAAATAAATTGGAAGAGCATGGGATAGTTTACCTCTCAGATCTATGGAAGAGGAAGGAATTTATGACCAAAGAGGAACTAGAGATCACTATTGATCACAAAATAGAAAATTTTGATTATATCAAATTGAAAAGTTTTTGTACAAACAAAACTAATGCAGACAAGATTAGAAGGGAAACAATAAACTGGAAAAACATTTTTACACTCAAAGATTCTGATAAAGGCCTCATTTCCAAAATATATAAGAGAATTGACTCTAATTTATAAGAAATCAAGCCATTCTCCAATTGATAAATGGTCAAAGGATATGAACAGACAATTCTTAGATGAAGAAATTAAAACTATATCTATATGAAAATATGCTCCAAATCATTATTTATCAGAGAAATGCAAATTAAGACAACTCTGAGATACCACTACACACCTGTCAGAATGGCTAGAATGACAGGAAAAGATAATGAAAAAAAAAATAATCTCCCACTATTATAGTTTTGCTGTCTATTTCTTCTTGCAGCTCTCTTAACTTCCCTTTTAAGAATTTAGATACTACACCACTTGGTGCATATATGTTTAATATAATTTAATATATGTATATTTATAACAGAAATATAGTCCTCAATTTTTCTTTTTACATGTTTATGTTTCTCTTGAATCCTATATTTGCAGATCAAACTTTTTGGTTAATTCTGTTTTTTTTTTCATTAGAAATAGATGAAATTCACATATTTTATTGAATGTCTCTCTTCTTTCCTAGAAAAACAAATGCTCATTTTGGCCGTGTTAGTTATTCTTGGCTGCACACCAAGTTCCTTAGCTTTCAGAATATCAGATTCCAGGCCCTTTGATCTTGTAATGTGGACACTGCTAGATCCTGAGTAATCCTTATTGTGGCTCCTCTATATTTAAATTGTTTTTTTCTAGCAGCTTATATTTTTTCCTTGGTCTGATAGTTCTGAAATTTAGCCACAACATTTCTTGGAGTTTTGATTTTAGGGTCTCTTTCAGTAGGTGATCAATGAATTCTTTCGATGTCTATTTTACCCTCTGTTTCTATAATATCTGGGAAGTTCTCTTTGATAATTTCCTGGAAAACAGTGTCCAGGCTCTTTTTTTATCATATTTTTCAGGAAGTCCAATAATTCTGAGATTATCTCTTCTAGAGCTATTTTTCAGCTCTCTTGTTTTCCCAAGAAGGTATCTGACATTTTTTTCCCATTGTTTCATTTTTTTAGTTTTCCTTGACTGATTCTTGGTGTCTTCTAGAGTCATTTAATTCCATTTGTTCAATTCTGATTTTTAATGAACTTTTCTTCGCTTACTTTTAAAATTTCTTTTTGTAATTGTCCAATTGAATTTTTAAGTGAGTTGTTTTGTACTATGGATTTTTTTTTCCATTTTGCCAATTTTATTTTTTAGAGAGCTATTTTCTTTTTCCACTTCACTAATTCTGTTTTCCTTGGAATTGTTTACCTTTTCCAATTCACTAATTTCTTTGTTTCAAGTATTTGAGTTCTTTATCTACTCTATCTTTTAGTGAGTAGGATGACTTATCCAGACCCTCTTGCCAAGCTTCCCTCGTTTTCCCCATTTTTCTTCTAGCTCTCTTTTAAATTTCTTCTATGAGAGTCTTGTGTGTTGAGGACCAAATCATATCCCTCTTTGGGGATTCATCTGGAGACAGTCTGTTTTTAGTCTCCCCAGGGTTTAAAGTCTGCTCTCTATTCATATAGCAGCTCTCTATTGTTAGAGCAGGCTTTAATGTTTTGCTCATTTTATCAAAGAAGAATAAAAAAAAAAAACTAACTAACAAAAAAAGCAAATGCAGTCTGTTTTGGTGGGGCAGATGGTATTACCAAGCTTCCTCTACAGACTGCAGGGTGCAGCAGTGAGGCACTAGCAGGACATCAATGGCTGCACTGAATTTGCGCTCTGAGACTCTGAGAGGGTGCTAAGTCACTCTGGGTGCTGGGTAGGTGTGGCCAAGTCCTGAGAGACCTAGCGTTTTGGGGTTATAGTCTTTACCCCTTGTATTTATAGCTTCTCTGCTGATCTACTGGCTTGCTGCCATGGCAAAGTAGCCACACTGTGGTAAAATTCTCCCCACAGAAACGACTGAGATCACACACCACCCCCCTCAGGTATGCTCAGTGTGAGCTGCCTTCCATGCTCTTGCTGCCTGCTTTCAGTCTGCGCCTGGTCTAACTGTCCCTTCCCATGAGCAAAAACAGACCTTTTCAGGTGAATTCTGAAGATATCTTCTGTTGGCAATGTATTCATGGGTTTTTTCAGTCAAGCACTAATTCTGAGGCTTTGTCATGAAATAAAGTATTATGAGAGCAAGAAGAAGCTTAGATAGATGTATGTGTTCTCTGCCATCTTGGCTGGAAGTCTCTTGTGTTTTTTCTACTCCAAATTGTCTCAAAGTTTTCTTTTGTGTAAAATAAAAAATTGAATTAAATAATTTCTATTTCCTTCTAGCTTTAGTAGTTTGTGATTATATATTAATTCTATAGTATTTTCTTGTTTAATTGATACATTTAAAATATATTAAGAAAGAAAGATTAAAAAAAAAAACTATTGTCCTATGAATACTTCTATATATTCTTTTATCAAGTACATTTCTTCTTAGGAATATAGTAGGTTCTCAATAAATAGTTGGTTCAATTTCTATAGTTATCATACATTAAAGTCACATAAAATCACAACCTACATAATATTGTTAATAAATTCTGGCAGAAAATCTAATATTGAATGAAACAACATTATAGAACAAAGATAATTTAATAGATACACTATTATAACTGGAATGGCAAGACACTTTTTACTTGGGTAGTTATTGATATGTTAATGATATGGAAAGGAGTTTATAAATCAAAGTGTTAGTGCATACAATAGTGTCTCTGGTGATCAGCCATTGGACTCATGATAGACTTTTATGACATTGTAATAAGAATTTCTTAGAATATATCAATTAGAGTCTTTCTTGTCCCCTCTAATTCTCAATTCTATGATTATATGATGTTACTGTGAAATCACAATGGACAGAATTATATTATGCTTCTATCTTATAAAAATTAAAATTTACCTTATATCATGTGTTTCATCTGTAGGAAATATGGTCAATTAAATGGAATATTGAAGGGCTCTGAAAAGAGAATGGGAGAACTATTATTCATAGGCATAGATATCATTACTCTAGAATGTGAAAAATTCTTTTGCAGTTCATGTTGTCCAGAATGCAAAGAGCTTTACATTTAATGGTCTCCAGAGAAACAATGGTGTTCTCCATCAACTGTGTCAGCCACAGCCATGTTACTGAATCTAAAATACTGCCTGATCTACTATGTATTGAAAAGAATTACCACACATTGGTCTATAAAATTCTTAATGGATTTTCCTTCAGAGAATTGAAGTTGGCAAATGAGGCTGATTTTCCAGCACTTTATCTAGTACTCAGGTGATGAACATTGTAAAACCATGGCAGAGAGTTATAAATGAATCAATAACTCAACCACCTCCCTCTAATTTTCTTCATTAGTTCATCTTGTCTTACCAATATTCATTTAACTTAAAAAAAATAAATAAATTTAAAAACCTATAGGTATTTTTCTTATCTCACAGTTCTTGGTGTTCTTTCCCTTCTCAGTTTGGAGAATTTTTAAAAAATTTTTTAAAAATTAGAAAAAAAAAGATTTTTAGTTCTCCAAAAGGAGTCTGCAAATGAATCTTAAATTATATATTTCAAGGATTTATGATTTATTAGTATAGGTACTCCACTGGTGTAGATCACAAAGTTTATGCAACTTCATAACCATCTTTATTTGTTATTAGTAGCCTGTGTTTTTTTATTCATAATTTCTATGTCCCCAAACACTAACCCCAATTAGACAGCATGAAATAGTGGATAAAAAACTGATTTCAGTCATGAAGACCTAGGTTTAAATATAACTTTACTTTTCAATATACTGAGGAAGCTCTTCGCGACAAAGAATTTGATAAACTTCCTAAGTCAATGAAATCACTGCTTTGTGGAAAACAATAAAAAACAATTTGGTTCATCCATTATTATAATTTCCAAAGACTTCCTCTCTCTTATCATACCTAGAAAACCACTATTTGTAATAGATAAGAAAAAAAGTTTATTAAAACTAATCAATACATTGAGTCTGATAATAGATGTAATGCTCTCCATCTGTAAAACTCTACTTCTGCAAAGAAGGGAAGGAGGTGAATTTTCTGCTCTATATTTTGGAGGGGGGAAAAACACATTATTGTTACAAAGTATTCAGTTTGCGTTTTAAATTAATACATCTGGTTTTGTTTATTTTATGAATGAATGTGTAGAAGTGTCCCATCTTTTTACTTCTACTTTTACATAGAATTAACAATTCACTATACTGAGAGACACAGATGCTACCTTCTTTTCTGGGCCCAGGACTGAATCTGAGATTCTGGTGACCAATTTGTGATCTTAGACAAGAAAGTTGTTCCATTTGTGTTTTCCTTAGATTTCTTTACTTTTCCAATCATTGTTTGCTCTGATCATCTTGCTCAGATCTTTGTTCAAGAAGTATTTCCAGGGAATTAAGCTGTATTTCTCCCTTTCTACCATATTGTATGGCCCGTATATATTTAGTTGAAACCTATTTAAAATGTAATATCAAAAGTACTTAATAGGGCAACTAGATAGTGCATAGCATACCAGATCTGAGTTCAAATTCGACCTCAGACACTTAATAATTCCTAGCTATATGACCTTGGGAAAATCAATTAACTCCAACTGCCTTACCAAATACATACATACATATATATATATATATATATATATATATATATATATATATATATATATATATATATATATATTCACAGTTCTATAGTAATCAAATTTAATCTAGTCTCTTTCACGTTTCTGATAAAGTTAGAAGGCATCTCTATTGAGGTGCCATTCTCCTCTCTGGTTAAAGGAGACTAAAATGGTTGCATTATGTGTTCATCCCAGATGAAATCCAGAGTTTTTGTTCTGCTATCTTCTGAAGGCCTTTGAATAATCAAAATTTTCCTTGACTTCAGTACCTTAGAACTTCTCAAATAATAATCAAACAACAATTCAGTATTTTTTTAATAATTATAATTTTTTATTGACAGAACCCATGCCTTGGTAATTTTTTACAACATTATCCCTTGCACTCATTTCTGTTCCGATTTTTCTCCTCCCTCCCTCCACCCCCTCCCCAACATGGCAAGCAGTCCTATACATGTTAAATATGCCACAGTATACAATATATGTGTGCAGGACTGAACAGTTTTCTTGTTGCACAGGAAGAATTGGATTCAGAAGGTAAAAATAACCTGGGAAGATAAACAAAAATGTAAACAGTTTACATTCATTTCCCAGTGTTCTTTCTTTGGATGTAGCTGTTTCTGTCCATCATTGATCAATTGAAACTGAGTTAGATCTTCTCTTTGTCAAAGAAATCCACTTCCATCAGAATACATCCTCATACAGTATCGTTGTTGAAGTATATAATGATCTCTTGGTTCTGCTCATTTCACTTAGCATCAGTTCATGTAAGTCTCCCCAAGCCTCTCTGTATTCATCCTGCTGGTCATTTCTTACAAAACAATAATATTTCATAACATTCATATACCATAATTTACCCAACCATTCTCCAATTGATGGGTATCCATTTATTTTCCAGTTTCTTGCCACTACAAACAGAGCTGCCACAAACATTTTGGCACATACAGGTCCCTTTCCCTAATTCAGTATTTCTTGAATGTCTGCTCTATATTGCTTAGTACTGTAGTTGATATTGTGGAAAATACAAGCATTAGAAAACATAATCCCTTCTCTCAAAAACTTTTACATTTTAGCTTATGTAGTAATTAGAGAAAAATGTTAAATTGTATTTTATTCTTGCAGAAGAGATTACTAGCATGAAAATTTTTCATGCAATAGACTTGAAGGAATATTACAGACTATGTTTAATAAAGAATGATCAAATATAATTATATGATTCATCAAAGTACAAAGCCAAAGGGCAATTAAATAATATTCTTCAAGAATAGACAGTTTGGCATCAATGGAGAGGTCATGACTAGAAATCAATAGCTCTGAATTTAAGACTTCATTCAGGTTATCAATTTATTATATAAAAAAATGAAATGTAATATAAAATAAAACTATGTGACCGAAATCAAGAAACTTAATTTCTCTCTGCCTCAGTTTTCTCTTCTATAAAATTCAGAATTATTCTGTCTTTATAATAACGATGGAAGTAAGCTCACAGGCCTAAACAATTTAGCTGTCAATGCTAGATAATTGCTAGATTAATATTTATTGTTCAGTCATTTCAGCTGTGCCCAACTCTTTATAACTCCATTTAGAATTTAGTATTCTTGGCAGGAATACTAGAATGGTTTGCGATTGCCTTCTCCAGATCACATTACAGATGAAGAATTGAGACAAATAAGTTTGAATGATTTGCCCAATGGCTTATAGCTAGTAAGTGAATGAGGCTGGATTTGAACTCAGGAAGATGAATCTTCCTGATTACATCTAATGTATCACCTTCTAGATTAATATATCCATTCCTAATCTCTCTCCTGAAGTACAATTTAATGATGTCATCCTCCCACTGGACATCTCCACCTGGATATTTCGTTGGCATCTCAGATTCAATATGTCTAAAATGAATGTGATATTTACCTTGTACATTCCCCCTACTGATGTGGGCCACTTACTCTATTCAACTACCTATCATTTTTTATTTTAAAATACTGCAATTACCTTCTAAATGATCTTTTCACTCTAATCTGTTCCCTCTCTAATCCATTCTCTACAAAACTGCCAAAATATAGTATTTTATGTTAGGAAATAGGAATGATCATGTTTCTTCACTGCTCAAAGATCTTCAGTTTCTTTCTCCTCCAGGAGAAAATAAAAATCGTCTTTCATACCCTGATTCTTCTATCCTTTATTTCATACTACTTCCCTTTAAATATTTTTATGTTTCAGCCAAACCAATCAACTCAACATTCCTTGAACTCATCCTTTATCTCTATACTTTCCCATAATTTATCATCTAATCTTGGAATGATTTTGCTCGTCATATTTGCCTCTGATTCATCTTCCGAGCTCAAATCTAGCTAGTAGATGTGTGATGCTGGACAAATCACTTAGCCCTATTTGCCTCAGTTCCTCATCTGTAAGTAAAATAAATTTAAGGAAGCTTCAAAACTCAGTTCAGAAGCTACTTCCTACATAGTCTTTCAATTCCTTCCTTCACTCCTTCCAATTTTATCCTTTTTTCCTCCCTCAAATTTTCTTACATTTCTTATCTATGTTTTTTTTTTCCTGCCATGGAATATAACTTCATTCTAAATAAGACATTTTGACAATTATAAATATTCAAATTAACTACAATGGACATAGAAAATACTATCTGCATCCAGAGAAAGATCTGATAAATAGAAATATGTATAGAATGATTTTATATATTTGTTTCTAATGGTAGCTATCCATAAATTGTCAGGAGAAGGGGAGGAAGAAAGAAAAGAAATTAACATGATAACTCATATAATTAAAAGGAATAGCAAGATTTACAGTTTCATGTGTAACATCTTTTTTAAATTATATTGTAATGGAAGTGCTTATTTCATTCCATAAAATAAAAATTAAATAAAAATTTTAAAAAGGACATAAGCTCAATAGGTTCAGTATTTTTTGACTTTTATCTTTGTATCACCACTACCTAATAGAATGTCTTATACATTTTTTTTTCTGTCTAAACCTATGATTTCATTCCTATGAGGAATTCTCAATGTAGAAGTTTCTCCTGTGATGTCAGCAACTTTTCTCTATCCTACAATAGTAGAGCCTTACTGAGTTGTCTGAGGAGCTAAAAAGTAGTGACTTGGCCAGGGTCATAACAACTAATCTGAATCTGAAGTAGGATTTAAATCTTTATCCCTGGGGCGGGGGCAGGGTGGGAAGTCTTTAACTATTAAATCAATTCTGCCTTAAGACTTATTATAGTAAGTCTATAATAAATATTGTTAAATTGAATCAAATGAAACTGAAGTTTTCATTATAGCTTCATAGATACCCAATTTCCGTTATAAATGTGTGGCTGCAGAAGCTCCTTCTCTGGAAATCTTTAAAAAGTAGAATGAATTCTGAATACCCTAAGATGACCTAAATATAATATCCTCTGAATGCCTTCCCCATTGTTAAGATTCTATGATCCAGAGATTTTGCATCTTGAAGGTTTATGCCTGGCTGGACTGATGCTATTTCTACCTCTAGACTCAAACTTCAAGAATAAATTTTTGTGTTCAAAATTCTAATTTTGACATTGATTTTCCTTATCATAACATCTCTATAATTACGTACCACTAGTTATTGCTTACATAATAAATTGTCTTTTGCTTACTATGCTAATTGTTATTTCTCTCACACTTTTCCTGAATTCCCATTTACTCATTTCTTAAGAGTTTAACTCAAACAACTCCCACTAAAATTCATCACTGTGGTTGTTCATTCATGAAATGTTAGTGACTTGGATTTCTTTGAATAACCTATTAATGCCCACTTCTGGAGAATGCTTAATGCCTTCCTGGGAGACCTGCATCTGTCACTACCTAATCTTAAATTACTCCCATTGTGAAATGTAAACTGCCACATTGCTGTCCAATCATATATACTCCTCCATAATTGATGGAGATGACTAGGCTTTGCCCAAGCTAACCTTTCATTAGCCATTCCCCACACCCTTTAATTTTCCCAGGTTGGTGCAGGAGAAGTGGCCATTTAAAAGCCACTTGATGCAAGCTTTACAGTCACTGGCATGGGGCCAAAAATAACTATTGTTTCCTACCTACCGTTCAGATAATATTAAAGGTGAACTCTCATGACTTTCATCAAGGCAATCCTGCTGGAAGTGGGAGTTGCCAATTCTTCATAATAGAGAGCCCACTGTGAATGTAACTATAAAGCCAGGATGCTAGCCACTGCCAGCAATTAACACACAATATGCTGGCCATTGTTGGCAAATCACAAACAGTAGCTTGGTGCCAGTAAGGCATGATCAATCCTGAGAACAGCAGGGCCATCTGTTGGCATTACCCATTCTGTCTACAGATGTCAAGATAATACTCCCACTGTAATGCTGCTTTTCAATGGATGTCATTTTATTGCAATTTTTAATTGTGAGGGGATGCTTCAAGTTCCCTCCTATGGATTTATACCCTGGAATTTGTGTGTAATTGCATTTAGCTTTTTCCACAATAAAAATCACTATGTTAATTAATTTAAAAACTTTCTTTCATCATAGCCACTTACTCAAAGTTCTTATTCTGATTAAAAATTAGCAAGGAAACTATTTGACTCTTAAGTAACCCACTGCAATTTCTCTGACAATTTCAATGGAAAGCACTACATTAAGCATCCAGTCATGTTATTCTAAATTGATCTCCTGAGATTTGTTTAATAGTCAATTATTACCATATATTCTTAAGTATCACACTAAGATTTACTCTCTTTCCAGGAAAGTTTTTTTTTTTTTTAGATTCAACCATATAGTACAGATATTATTTACATAGGGAGAGAAGGTAACAAGATGTACATATAAATATTTTCTATTATTTTTAGTGAATATGTATTGACTGTTTTAGAGTAGAAAAAAGTTTTGATCATTTCTATTTCCTAGAATTTTGAAATGAATTTTCCTAATGACATAATTTTAGATTAAACTATCTACACTTTAATCTTATGTGAACCTTAGATAGTTCTCCTGATAGCACAGTAACACTCAATCCTTTGGAGATTGGGTCAGGTTATGAGAAAAGATGTTGGGAAGGGTTTCTTTAAGTTTTTATTCTTTCCCTTAATCTTTCACAATGATGTCAGAGATTACAAATTAATCACAGAATTCTCCTAAATGACAGCAAAAGTCATTATTCCTAGATGAGTAGCCTTTAGGTACCACAACTAAATGACTTAGTGACTAGAGTACCAAGCTTGGAGTCAGGAAGATTAATGTTCCTGAACTCATATTTGGTCTCAGACACTTACTAACTGTGTGATCTTGAGCAAATCACTTAAACTTGTTTGTCTCAGTTTCCTCATCTGTAAAATGAGTTAAAGATGGAAATGCAAACCATTCCAGTATTTTTGTCAAGAAAATCCCATATGGGGTCATAAAGAGTTGGACAGGTTTCAGTAGTTGAAACTACTGCACAACAATATTTATCAGAAAGATATTAATATCTACTTGTCTTTATTCTATGTAGTTCTCCTTTCTTGGTGCTTTCATTCTCTGTTCCAGATCTACCAATTCTTCTCTGTTTACAAGCTAAAATACTGCATGCTTTTCTAGTTCAGATGCTCAAGTTCTTCTTATCCATAGTTACATGACCTGTAAGTAATGACAACAATTAAAAAAACCATTGTTGTGATTCAAATTTTCCTGTAACTGATGCCTTAAACTTCTCCGTTACATGGCATTTCCTAGTTTTGCTTTATGAAGCTATTTGTCATATCCCTAGACTTGAAATTTTTGCTCCTGAATTTCAGTTATGTTCTCTTGCCTATATTTTTAGTTCTGTTTTCTTTTTCCCATGGACTTCAGAATTAAACATTACTTGTTTAGTGAATTATTCACTAATCCCTGGTATGTGCTCATCTTTCTTCCCTTTATAATTGGGAGGACAGAATAGTTCTAGTTAATTATTTTGAGTATAGAAAATTTCTTTTACCCTTAGTTTACCTGAAATGTTTTCCCTATAGAGACCTATCCTGAGAATGAAAAATTATTTTATCTTTAGTTTGCCTGATTTTTTTTCATAAGTAACTTATTGAAAAATGAATTTAAAACATAAGAGAATGTGACAGATTTTTCCCCCATGCCTGCTTTTAAAATAAGGAAACTAAACTTAGACTAGTTTAGTGACTTCCCCATCATTTGATTATAATGGTAGAATGGGAAATTAATCTAAGGCTAAATACTAATTCTTAATCTATTTGCTTTTCTTTTTCCATATGAGTTGTTATTACCCAAATCTAGAGAAATATTTTGTTATTTTTTTAAAAATCATTTCATAAGTACAGCAACTTCCTAATCCAAATTATCAGTATTTAAAGTAGTGCTCATCCTACTCCAAAACTCCAGGAAAAATGTATTTAGGCATCTAAAAATCTTTGGGATGGTACTAAGGTTCAAAGCTTAAATTATTTGTTTCAGGCTATTTATAAGTAATAAAGGTAGGAATTTGGGCCATTGCCTTGATGCCATCTTTTTCCTTTTGTTTTGGTTCAAATTCATTTTCATGGTAAGCCTAAGTGGTTCATGTAATTCAGCACTCTGGACCCATGTATGTGCCCTTTATGTCACAGTGGCAAGAACAATGGATGTGGAGTCAGAGGGTCTAGTTTCAAATCCCAGTTCTGTTAACATGCTGCTTGTGTGGACTTTGTCAAGTCATTTCTTCTTTTGGCATCCCAGTTTCCTGATTGGTAAAATAAAAGGAATGAACTTGATGACTTCCAAAGTTCCCTATAGCTTTTAAACTTATAATCTCACATGAATTTTTATATATGTGCCTTTCTAAGCTTGTTCTCCAATTTGTGTCATGTCATGTCATGTTCCATTAATGATGCACGTATTTATGGGGTTTGAACCCAAAGTTTATGGAGGATATGTTTTATTGCTACTGTTCTTATGATGTTATTTCATCAAATATCTTTGTCTTGAATTAACTGTGTCTTCTGGCTGACTAATAAAAATAAACATTGTTCAGAGCTTCTGAATTAGGATTCTGAACAGATGTGGTCCTAGATAGTATGTTGAAACTGGGATAACTTCTCTAATGATCTGTCATGAAGAGAGGATTGTCCCAAATGTTGCATCTACAAGAGAATTTTTGAACTCTCAAGTTATAAATAGGTGAGGTATTTACAATGAAGAAGATTTCCTTATTTCCAAAAGGAGAGAGGAGTACAAATTCATGTCATAAAATAAATGGTTAATTTATTTAGACCTTCCCAGTATAGCTATTATGCCTCCTGTGTGTTTATTGGTATCATTTTTCCAAATGTGCTAAATAAATTCACAAATAAAATACAGAACATAAACATGATTGGGTCTATATAGTCCATAAAATAGTAGTGGTGACTGAGTTAATTGATCAATTGCTCCCACCCCACTTAAAGTGAGTGTCAACATTCTAAAACTTGATGACTTAATCATATGAGAACACTTCTCAATTGTGAGGTATGTGGGGAGATGTGTGGGGGAAAAGTCCTTGATTTTTGCACAGGAAATTGTGTTCACATTGATTGAATTCTTGGTTCCCAAGGGACCTTATAAAAGACAAGGAGTTAAATCAGATCCATAGAGTTTTCAGTGTAAAATAACTCTACTGAGTTTTCTATCCAAACACTTTAAAAAAAATATTAGTTGGAGTTAAACGAAAATGATTAATCTCATATTTGGCCTCATTTCTCCCATCCATCCTTTGGTCAATGGAGGAGGGCCTTGTGACTTTCAAAGAGTCTGTGGCATTTAGAATTTCTTGCCTTTGTAGCTTAGTGTCCAGAAAACCTGATGGCAGTATCTATATTAGCACACAAATACAGAATGGGTTAAGTGAGGCGGGAAAAGGGGGAGAGGGAGGAAGGCAGTGCTCTATAAAGGGCAGGGCAGAAAACCTATTCCATGCTTACTGGGAATATCTAAAGATTTCCAACAAAAAAAAGTTCTAGGAACTATGGATTATACCTGTGCACATGTATTTTCCATACTTGAATCCACTTTCCCCTGAACTCTGTAAATACTTATATGACAGTAATTCAACAGATTTCACAAGGAGGGAGGTTAGAACTAAGCAAACCACCTATGCCACCTTAATCAATATTCCTTTTTAAAAGGTAATTAAATCTGGCTGAGTAAGAGTGATATAAACTGATTATCATGGGAGGAAGCATGGGCTTCCTCTGGGTTTATTGGCTATAACATAGAGAAACACCTCACCCCTTGGGGCTAATCTAGTTTTAAAGGGGACAAATAGTAGCTGAATTCCAGAGATTGGATCTGCCAGTGCAAGTGTAAGTTGAAAGAGTAAGTCCAGAATCTATATGCACTATAGAGTACAGATACCTTAAGCAATCTCTATCCATATAATAATTTATCTGACATGGAGCTTATAAGGTATATGGTCACTGTTCCTATTATTTATCTCAGTTCTTCCTGGAAAGTCACTGTGATTCTGGACCCCAAAATGTCCTATGTATCTTTAGCTTCTTCACATCTTGTTCCAGATTTAGTAGCTTATGTTGTAATATGAGCTTTTCCCATTTAGATAAATGGGAATATTGATATTGATAGATAAATCTTGATAATTATTTTACCTTTTTCTCAGTCTAAAGTTTATTTCTAATTTTCTAATCTATCCTAAACCCAAAATTCAGTTTTTTCTTTCTCAGCTCATATTACTATCTTCATGGGTTTTGTAGGTTTTCTTTGCTTACAGATTATTCAATTATCTCTGGAGATTTATGCATAAAAACAATTAGACAATATCCAAAGTAAACTATCCCTATCTACAAAAAAGAGCTTTATTTTTCAATTTGCCATAGCTAGGGAATAAAGGAAAGAGTCTCAGAATTCTCTGAACAATATTGGGGAAGAAGGCATGTGAGGGTAAAGGAGAAGATTCTTTCTTTCTCATTCATTTCTACCTCTTGATTCTACTTGCAATCTAAAATGTTTGAGAAAGTTCCACTTCTGAACAACAGCCATTGAATTGAATAAAATCATATCATGTAACTTATTATCAACCATCAGGCACAAATTATGTATCAGGCTCATATTATATTTGATGAGGTGGTTATTCCCTTATATAAGTAAACTTGCTTATTTGTGTATTTACTGCTTCTCTCTATTATGAATATATTATTTATTGTCTTGAAGGACTACTATTTTTGGATATAATATATCCTATTACAGTTATTAATTTGATTAATGAGTCAACCAACAAATATTTACTAAGTAGCTACTGTGTGCCAGGCACTGGAGAGTTATAAAGAAAGGAGAAAAATAATGCCTGACCTCACAGTCTAATGGGGGAGATAACATGCAAAGAGATATATGTCTTTTTATACATATAACATATATATATTTATAATACAAATATAGAGAATATATATTTTATAACATAAAGGTTTTTAATACATATATTTGTACAGATATATAAATATAAAATATATGCATGTATAAATATATTTATACACAAACAATTACAAAAGTAACTCCAGAGCTTAGTCATACCTTTTAGATATAATTTCTAAATGTCTGTTTAATTACATAGAAATATTGCATATTTATAGTAATATAAAAGACTATTTGCATTTATATATATATATAACTAATAAATATTTGGATGTGTCCTTATATATTTAAACATATATATTATGCACATGTATACATGTACATGAATAATTCATAATACAGTCACATATATAAAAAGACCATTATATTATTTAAAACATATAGTGTTATTATGTAATCAAAAAAAACATACATTTAGAGATTATATCTAAAAAAATTTTTTAGTGTGTCAAAAATCAACTTTGATCGTTTTTCAATTTAAAAAAACAGAAAACAAAAGACAACTGAAGCTAAATGGAAGTGTGACCTAGAGGTTTTCCTCAAACAAAGAATTGGCAATGTTTTCTTGTGTGCCCAAAGGCAACATGACATACTGCTTCATGAGACACTTGGTCATCTCATCTTTTGGTACTCATAATGAGTATAAGCAAAAAGACTACTGTGAAGATAATTGCAGTTTTGTGTCAATATGTTTTCAGAGGATAAAAGGGTAGAATAATTCAAAAAAATTGAACAAAATCTTCCCAAACAAGTTAACATATATCTTATAAATCAGGGAATTTAATCTAAATGTGGATACAAAGCAGGATGGTGGAAAAATTAGAAAAATTCTTAAAGTTTGAACAATAAAGTCTTTTTGACTATTCAGAAATCTTCCGTATGTTGAAAATAACGCTTTGTTCAACAGGATTTATAGAGGTTTCACTATCTCTTCAGTTCAGTTACATTGAATCTTGACCTCCTTTATGCCTAGTGCTCTTTCTCCAGTTTTCATGCCTATGTACTAGCTATTTACAATGCCTAAAATATAATTATTTCTGCCTCATTGAGTTCCTTATTTCCTTCAGAATTAAGATCACAAACCAACTTTTACACAAAGTCTTTCCTAATCTCTCCAGTTACTAGTGCCCTTCTTTTCTAAATGACTTCAATGTGTTTCTTCAGTATACTTTTGGAAAAAATGTGATAGTAGATTTTTCAGGGAAACTCTCAATTCACATTGTCTTACTAGAAGACGTGAGGGAATCTTATGCTGACATTTACTACTAAGAAGACAAACACACTTTCTAATGACTGAAAATGCCTTAGAAACCTTCAAAAATGACAAAGCAACAACAGCAACAACCTACTACAACAATAACCTGATACAAAGATAAACTCAAAAAACTATTGACTTTTTACTCTTATTTTACTCTTCTTCTAGTATTTCTAGACTTATCTAGATAAAATATTATCTCATCTTTATTTTGACTTATTTATAATTTTTTTTCCTTCTTACAATTGCCTTGTTATGATTCATTCCAGCATCATAACATTTCATCGGCCAGTATCTGAATAGCACAGCTATGTTTTCAACAAAGATTTACATATTCTGTGCTATTCAAGTTTATAGAATGCAAGAAGGATTATAAACACATATTCTGGGGAGGCAAGAAGGCCAGCAGGATTCATATTGTAATGCCCTTTCCCCTTTACTGGGTGAAGGAAAAAGATTGTTCTGAAGACTGAAAAAATCTTCAGAGAACGCATGCTTTTTATTTTCTAGTCATAATGACAGTTTCTGAATTTAAACAAATTGTGTGACATAATAGGAGAGCATCTTACTAAAGCTATTTATTGCTAAACAAAAAGAATCAAATTACTTGGCTGGGGAAAAGAAAACAGAGAGAATGACCTTTGAGGCAGCATTGTGGCAAAGTAGAAAAAGAGCTGCATCTGGAATCAGAAAGATATGAGTTCAAATATGATCTCAGATACTTACTATCTATGTGACTTTAAACAAGTCACTTGACCTCAGTTTACTTTAATCCATTAGATAAGTAAATGGCAAAACCCTGCAGTATCTTTGCCAAGAAAATCTCAAATGGAGTCACAAAGAATTGGGCATGATTTAAAACAACTAAAAATCAAAATTTTGTCCTTTGGGCAAAGTGGCCATATTTCCAATCATTCAATAATATTTTGCTTTTATATAGTTAGGACATTCCTTACAATTTTCTTAACTAGATAGGGAAAGTAAAGTTATTCCTATTTTATAAATAAAGTAACAGAAACATGGAAAGATTAAATAATTGGTACAACAAGTAACTAGCTATTCAAGAACAGAACTGGGACTCAAAAATAAGGTCATCTTATTATAAGATTCATGTCCTCTCCACCATGTTATGTTACTTCCCCATTGAAAAACAGGAAAAATAGCAGGAGAAAGTAATTATTGCTAGTTGTCTCTGTTTTTCATAGCCTCATATTGAGATTTGGTACAGAAGTTTTGAGAAAGTGGGCAAACATGATATAGGTATGAATGAGAAATTAATTCTTCATTCACTAGAATGATAATTATAGCATGTAATGCTGAGAAATATGAAAAGGGCTATTGGGAAATATTGATCTATGGGATCCCTAGACTATTGTTATGCACAATAGTTGAGCTATAGCATATTTTGTTTTGTTTTGGTTTTTTTCTTATGACTGGGGAGATCTTTATGACTAGGAAGAAGTGTTTCCAGTTTCTCTGGAGAAATCACCAAACGCTTATTCAATTGATAGAAGTAATTAAAAACTGAGTGGACTTCAATAAAATTAGAACATTTGAGTACTTAATCCTTCAGTGTAGATAGATGATACCATCTTAATTACTTCAAAAAGATAATAAAGGAATTTTATATAACAGACAACTAAGTTTGTGAATTAATTTAACTTTAATAATAGTTATTCAGCTGAAGATGTTTGAGTAAACAATGAAGAGAAGGGAGAATGTAATTTGGAAATTAAAAAAAAAACACAAAGAATTTTTCCCCCTTTAATCCACTTTTACTGTGCTTCCTATGCTTATATATTCCAAAAGGGAGAGTCACATAGAAATAACAATTTCCACTACTTAAGTTAGTTGCTATGGTTATAGCCTATCCATGATATAACAAAAAAAAAAATTATTAGGCTTTTTTTTTTTTAAATGAAGAAGCAGAAAGTGCTTAGCTTGGCAAAAAATGTCATTAAGAATTTCCGGAGGAAAAAAATTAATGTTTTTATATTGGAAATTTGAAAACATATATGTAGAGGAAGAATCAGTGTCCTTGAGAAATAGAATTCTCTTTTGAAAATGAGACCGTTTTGAGTCTCATTATGTTACTCACTTTCTTGAATTCAATGAATGAATATATTTCCATAGGCCTGATCTTAATAGTGCAACAAGAGAAATAGCTTGGTTGTAGCAGATAAAGTAAAACAAAAGCAAAAATAAAAATAAAAATATTGGCTTAACCATCTATTTCTCCCAAAGATTTTTTTTAACATACCAGATCTACTAAGTTCTTTTCTATTACATAGTCAGAAACTCCAGGACTGAAGTGATCTAATGTTCTGAGCCACTGTTCTTGTACCATGAAGACTCTTAGCTATATAAACTTGACTTATTTTCTTTGATGATAATCAGCAAAATCCAAAAGAGCTATGTTTTTAATAAAAACCTTATAAGTTACCCTCACTGAACATCAATGAAAAAGCCTTTGACATCTGATATACTGATGCATTAATCCCAACAAGCAGCTGAATATTAGATGGATGAGTGTCAGGACCTTTTATATGCAAAACATACTATTCCTGAAAAAATAGGAACCTGATTCTCTTTGTTCTTGAGTACAGGACAGAGCTGATGTCATAAAATGACTGAGAAAAAATAATACCAATAGACTTGTTTATTTAATTCGTCACAAGGTAAAAATCTTTCTAAGGAATCTTGATCAGAGGTTAATATGGGAATCTCTATAACAAGTAGATTTCAGAGACTGGCTTAATAATTATCTCCCACAAATAAATTGTAATATAATGTAGTATAAGCATTCCTATTTGTTCAGACCTTTTTTTAGCCACTGATGAGCTAATGTTCATCAACTGTACAAACAACCTCACATACTCATGTTTACTAAATACAGATGATCTCTAAAGGAGTAAAGGATCAATTGAATTGAGTCTAGAGTATAAGGTAACATGGGCTACATAGAGAGAATTCCAAAACAAAAGGAACTTTTTTTCCACCCACTAGGATTAGGCACATTCATTGCAGAAAGTGGGAAGCATAGGTGTTTAGAAAAGTACATCAAACAAAATGATTTGTGTCATTTCAACTTTGGATTTGGGGGAAAATTAACTTTTATTAATTTTTAAATGTCTATTTTCCTTTAATATGTCAGTGATATACTTTTTTAAAAAATCAAACACCTTCCCAATTAGCTCCCAGAACAGCAGTAAAACCCAACCTTATCAAAAAAAAAAAAAAAATCACATAGCAATTAATTTAATGCATATAACAGAGTTAAGTGACTTGCTCAGAGTCACATAGCTATTTGGTATCTGAAAACATATTTGAACTCAAGACAATCAATTCTCTTAACTCCAGGCTCAGCACTCTATCCACTATGCCACCAAGCTGCCCTGTCCAATATAAACACTAGCTTTTAGTATTGTTATCAAATATTAAATATTGTAGAGATGATTTCCTTTTATAAAGGAAAGGAAAGAGTATGAATTTGCATCCTTGTTCCTTTACAATTATTCATAATTTCAGTAACTGTCAGAGGTTATGTTTTATATCGTCTGTGTATTTAATAGAGCTTCTTGATTTTTTCTTTCCATCTCATGTGACTCTGTTGACACACCTGATATTACTATTTGCTGGTCCTTGGGACTGTGTGCACTGCCTACACTAATATTTGAAGGTTTGGCCTCTGACTCCTTATTTCCTTAAATGAACATTCTAATGACAACTTGCTTGTTTCAGATTTAAGCTCTCCATTTCAGAAGTTTAATCCTGTTAGTTCTTCCCCTGAGTTGTGTAATCAATACAAGAGACTTAATTTTGTCTTCCTCTTGGGTTTGTAGTTTGAAATTGGATAGATTTGGTGGCCTCTTCTTAAAGGTTTTGTTTTTATACATTAACATTTTTAAGATCTCCTGTTAGCTGTTATTTAAATTGCATCCCTTCCTGAATTTTTGTGAACTTCAGTTGACTATGATCATTAAGTTAAAAATTTTTTAAAAAGTAAAATCAGTCAAGAAATATGATTGCAAAGTAACTATCTCTGTTTGGAGAATAAATAAGCATTTTAGAAATATTAAATCATAAGAGAGCTGTTCAGATGAACATTTTAACTTTTCATGTTATAGTAAATTGAAAAGAGCATATTCTTTATATATGAAATTAAGGGGATTGGCAGATGATCAGATAATTATTGAATTAGTCTAGAAAATCATTTAAGATTTCTTAAACCATTCTGCCTAAGGCAAGATTTATCACTTGTAGACATTTCACCTACTTTTTCAAATGAACATTCTTTTTCTCTTTACTTAGATCCCATTCTCACAATCCAACTCTATTGTAGTGCTTTTGAAAAACTTTCAGTGGATAGCGCAAGGAAATATTCTTGCACAATATTCATTACCAGTTGACTTATGAGTAAGACTAATAATAGACTCTTATTATTGATGAATTATTTGGTTCTCTTCAAATTTTGTCCATAGAATTTATTTTCTTTTCCTTATCATAGGAACTACAAGCTATTCTTGCATGGGATCTTAAAGGAAATCAGTGTGTATGGAATGTTCAGGGAAGATTAGCACTTCTAGTATAACGGTTTGCTAAGCCTTTTTTAGAGCTACACATCCACCTTTAGTGTCCTCCTCTTACTGGCTCTCACCCTTGGCTCTAAGAAATTGTAGCATATGCATGACCACATCCCCATAAGAACTATTAACAGACAAGAATAATTTGTTCCAACTACCATGAAGGTAGCTAAAATAAATGTTGTGAAACTCTTAGAGCTTAATCAGAGATCAAAGATGCCTAAGCCATCTATTACATCTTTGGTCATCTTGATTTTTGTCTTACCTTTGATAACTCTGGGAGAGGCTGATGTCTTTGTGCAGCTCTGCCTCACTTAAATACAATTCATTCACATGTCAAGACATCACCTGGTAATGTCATTGATCCTCTTCAAAAACAAAGGATGACTAATAACAAAGGAAATTGTTTCTTAACTAAGCTCCTTCTAAGGATCTTGATAAAACTGTCCTAAGTTCTGCTTTGTGATAATGTAATCAGATAAAAAATTAATCTGGGATACTAGCTATATCTGTTATGTTCTTTGAGAATTGTGAACAGAATATTATACTGCAATCTCTTTGAAGACTCTTTCTGTTTTTATTTCTTTCAATATAACTGACACTTGATTCTTGAAAACAGTTGATATATATATATATATATATATATATATATATATATATATATATATTTGTTTCACATCCTTCCTATGTTCCTTTTAGAAAAGCTGCCTTAGCATAACAATTAGTGGAGTTTCAAGCATTGGTAAAGTAGTTCTTTATGTAAAACTCTTCCATTAATGAATACTATGTTGGAGTGGAAATACAGAGACCTTGGGTCAAACTCTGCCTCAAACACTTAATGCTGTATGACCAAGGGCATATTGAAACCAGCTCAGCCAATTGTTAATTTTCAGTGTAAGCACTTATACCTCAGAACTTGGCAAACACTACAAATCTGGGCTTGATTTATTGTTTTGTTGATTTTCTAAACTTAAGAAATCCTTGAAGTAAATGATAATGCAGACATAGCTTAAAAGTATACTTTTTGTTTGGTTTTGGTATGTTAAGTTGTTAAATATTTACCAGCACACTGTTATATGGTTCTATGAGAAAGTCCCATAATTAACTCTAATAGAGATTCAATTTCTTCATCTATAAAATGAGGATAATATTTTTTCAGTACTTACCTCATGGGATTGTGAGGAAAGAACTTTGTAAATCATAAAGAGCTTTTTAAATGTTAAGTTATATTATAGTTCATTATTTCTACCTCTGATAGCTTGATCACAAGAAAAGCCACCACTCTGTGGGGACTTTACTTCTTTGTCTTTGAGCTAACTGCTTGACCACTAGGAGTCAACAAATGAATTTCTTTCTGATGAGAAAAAGACCTCAAGATTTTGTCATCTGCCTTGCCATTTCTTTCTAGGATTTGCCAGAAGTTAAAAGTTGCCTTTTTTATTGTAATGCCATTATTTTAACTACTTACCGTGTTTCCCCAATAATAAGACACTGTCTTATTTTTTTTTTTTGGGACAGAAAAACGCCAGAGGGCTTGTTTTCAGGGGAGGGCTTATTTTAATGAACGTTGACAGCAATTTTAATCAACAGGTAAATGTGAACAAAAAAAAGTACCTTTATTCAATAATGATCATGTCATCTTCTTCAACAACATCATCCAAAGTGTCCATACCCTGAATTCCATCCTGGATGTCTTGCTCCTCTATTTCCTTCAGAAGAAGTGGACTGAATCTGTCATGTCCAGCAACATAGCTCTCTTTAAATGAACATGTCTTGTCCAGGTAACCTGCTCGTAGTGCCTTGGCGACACAGCTGTCAGTAATTTTATCCCATGACTTCTTCACCCAAGTCATGACTTCTTGCAGACAGGGCTTCACAAAATTTCCACGCTGATTTCTTTCCATTCTATTTTCAATATAGTCATTGACTTCCATGAGCAAATGGTCCTTGAATGGCTTGTTTATTGCAATATCAAGGGTCTGGAGATAGGCAGCCACTCCTGCAGGAATCATTACTTGATCTATTCTTCTCTTTGCAAGGAAGTTCTTCATTTCTTTAGCGCGGTGAGTGCTGGCTGAATCCCAGATTATCAGACCTCTTTGGTTACCTCGCATAACAAGTGGCAGCATTAAATCAACCCACTTTCTTATAAGGGCTTGTGTACACCAGGCTTTTTTGTTTTCAAGAAGGTAAATGCCTGATACATGGTCAATCTTATCTTTCTTGCCCTTATTGATGATTAGAAGTGTGGCTTTCTTTCCATCCAAACGAATTGCCAAAACACAGATGACCCGTGCAGACAGAATAATAAAATTATGACTTTCTTTTCACTCCATCATGCCCCTCAATAATGTTTTAACCCCTTCATGCTCCCTGAGTGCTCCTTCTATCCTCCATGATGCCCCCTGAGTTCTTCTTTTATCCTCCATCATGCCCCCTCACTCCTGCTTACATACCGGGTTTTTATGTTGTCCTGCCTCAGCTCTCCTCTGTGGCACTGCTCTCAATGGCGCCAGCAAGCAAATCACTGGGGAAGAACAGGATGATGAGCTCACTGCTGCAGCTCTGATTGGATGCAGCTTGGAGCGCGTTTCACCCGGGGCGGGGGGACGGTGCATACAGAGGGTACCGTAATGTGGCGTGTAGCGCAGGGGATCACCTTCACTACAGTAGCAATCTCAATAGTGCTTATTTTCGGGGGAGGACTTATTTTAGAGGAATTTTACACAGTAAGGGAGGGCTTATTTTCGGGATAGGTCTTATTATCGGGGAAACACAGTATGTACCCTAAGGATCTCTGGATCTTTCAATCACTGGATGTTCCACTATACCTTTGGATCTAAATCACAGCTTTCCTTTCTTTTTATAAAGGAAAGTTATATGCTGCCTGTTCCAGGTAAAAGGTGAGATTCTTAAGAGTAGAGATTATTTCCTTCCCTCCCCCACACCCCCTCCTACCCATCTCCACCCCAGACATTTATTTTTAATTACTGGAAAACAAGCATTTTCATAATATAGTATAATAAAAAGATAACTGCATATAAAACTCCAAATTTATTGTGTACAAGTTACTATTGCTTTTAAATATGTTATAAAGTAGCCATGTAAATATCTTTTTTTTTCTTCTCCCCACTGTAGAGATGGCTACCATTAGACACAAATAGGTATGTATGTGTGTGTATATATTTTTATATGTATAGCTATATATTCTACACTGGCTGCTATCAATTCTTTATCTGACTATAGATAACATCTTTATGCATATATCCTTTATAGGTGATTAACTCCTTTTTTAAAAATGTTATCCCCAGTGCTTAACTTTGAATGGCGCACAGAAGGGCTTAAGAAATTATATCTAATTAATTCCATAAATTAAGATTTCAGTATTCCACAAATTATACATATTATCTATTGTAATTATATTAACATTCTTTATTATAAGTTTTTATCATATATGAAAAGTCAGTGCAAGACAAAAAAAGATAAATGGTAAATCTGGAGAGGAAATAGGTCAAGTTGGGGTCTACAGGTTATATCTTTTAATGGGGGTCACAAAGAAGCAGGCAAGTATTGAAAAAAAACATGTTAAATTTAATATGTACTTTAAAATTATATATAATAGAGATTCATGGTATTACCTACTATGATCTTTTTCAATTCTTCATGAGAATAAGAAAATGTTCAAGTTTATTGATGCTTGTTATGTTCAGAATTATTAAAAAAAAGAAACTCAATTTTATTCTTTTAACTTGCCATAACTTATGGCACCCTGTGTGTGTTAGAAAGAAGAAAGAATAAGTTGGCTGGAAAGATAGGATTGGGCATGGGGTGGGAAATTATATTTTAAGCAAAGTCTGTTTAACCCGGTCATTTTAAAAATGGTCCATTTGAACATAAAAGACGACTGAATACTCCATTTTAAAGTTGAATAAGGACTCATTTAAAAATTTATAACAGGAAATAAAATTGTTTGGGGAAGGCAATGCAATTCAGACACCACCATCACCCTGCAGTAGCCTAATGCTTAAAAAACAAATTCTTCCATGGAACCAATGGCAATGTCCGCCAAATAACCAATGAAAGCCAGATGTGACTACTGGAAAAATAAATTGTTAAGTGAGGCATGTGACAAAAGGCAATTAACAAGTATCCTTTTTCTATCCAGGAAATGTTTGGTCTCCTCAAAAGACTCCTTTATGCCCTACCTCCATGACACTCCCTTTACAGAGAAAATTTCAGGGGAGCCTATGACAGAAAGAAATGCTTTTTTCCCTTTCTGACATCTGACCAAAAGATATTTCTCTTTCTTTTTGGGATACATTTGACATCTTCAGTTATGCTTGAAGCTTGATGCAAATGGTACTGCTAACAAGGCGTATCCATACTTTTTGACACTATTGTGATCCCTTTCTCTCCTAATTATTCAGGGAGTCAGTACCAGCATCAGGCTCCATGTGCTCCAGCTAATCACTTGTAAGTGCTGGAAACAGGACTGCACTTGTAAAAGAACACCCATCAAATATGGTAAGCAGATGGCTGTTTCTCAGAGTGAGTGTTACCACAGCAGGCACAATTTATTTATGATATTATGG
The DNA here is from genome assembly GCF_016432865.1 of Antechinus flavipes. Classification (NCBI taxonomy): domain Eukaryota; kingdom Metazoa; phylum Chordata; class Mammalia; order Dasyuromorphia; family Dasyuridae; genus Antechinus; species Antechinus flavipes. Next base: position 194,294,626 of record NC_067400.1, on the reverse strand, counting down.
TCAAGTAGCAAGGGCTACAATAAGAGGCTCTCTTTTTATTAGTTGAATAGTGTCTTCTGACATGTCGTTGGAGTTTTAGAAGACCTATGCTTATGCACAGTACATCTATTAGGATTCACAGCACCTTCCCATGAAAAATCTATAATATATTTCTGCATCTCAATTTCCTTTTGGAGTTTGAGTAAGGGTTTGAGGGTTTTCTTTGTAATAAAGATTGAGAAAAGTACTTTTTTTTGTATTTTGGTTCTTCCCACATCCCCATACCTACCCCATGGGTTAGAGAATGGGACATAGGGGAGACTGTTAAAGGGGTTATGGTAGAAATTTTTAACTCTGTGAAATCTAAAACAAACAAAAAGCTATAGGAAAGACTAATGCATGAGAGGTTTTTGAGGTAGAGAAGGATTGCAAGTTAGTCTTTAAACAAATATATAAAAATATTTTCATTTATGAAACAAGTCATCTGCCTTAAAGGGCAAATTAGCATCAAACAGAAAATTGGGAAATTTATTTGAACACTGCTGTTGACTAGTTGATCTGACTATAACTATGTATATATACTTAACATATAACTATGTATACATATCCACATGTGTGTTTGCATTTATATATGCATATATGGGGGTATATATGTGTGTATATATATATCTATATCCATATGTATATATTTGCATGTATTATGTATCCCAAGATTTTCAGCAAATATTACTAAACTGTATCTGGCATGAGGTCAAGTTGAGGCTCCTGAGAATAAACTTAAAATATTAATTCCACTATCACTTAGTAGATGACCTTAGGCAATCAATCTCTTGGTGCCTAGATTTCCCTACTTATAAAAAGTTTTTGTGATATTTGTGACAAGAACATTTTAGATTGTTAGAGTCAAACTGCTAGTAAAATCAGATATATTGCTTTCCATCTAATTCATAAGAAAAGCACCATCTTGTAAATAGGACTATCACATAGAAAAGAATTTCTCAGAGTGAATGCATTCTTCTGTTGTTATAGTCAGGGTTCTATTTTCATCCCAGTTTGAGAAATTTCCATATTTTTAAAAATAATAATACAAAGGATGATTAGTAAGCATTCATTTATCTTTCTTTTGTCTCTGTGGTGATAGGAATTCAGCAATTTAGAACATGAGAAAAAAACATCTTCTTTCTCAAGATAATAGCCACTGACACAGCATTCCTATTCATAGTTTTCAGTAGTTGTAAAACTCCTTTGCTGTCATCACTCAAGGCTGCTCTCTAGAGACTGATATCTGCATATGCACTATTCCTTTTCAGTTCCTATCTTTCCCAAATCTTCCATAGATCAATGGGTTTATTTCTTCTTAATTACTCACAACCATCTAAGTTTTAATCCCCTGATTCATAAAAACCCTTTCTCTCTCTGGCTATACTCATCTTGTCAGTAAGTGACATTTTTTGGTAATGAAAACAGTAGAGCTATTGATAGTATCCCTCAACTGAGTAGAAGGCATCTTGCATTAGCTTTGTCTTCCAAACCAACCTTTTCTATTACAATTGACCTTCTCTTGCTGATTACACACAAATCATAGCCCTTTCCCCCTTCTCCTGGAAATATTCTTCCAGCAGCATTTCAATTGCCTGACTGCATTTGGTAATTGGATTCATGTTTTGGAGCTCAGCTTTCTAAAGAGAAGCCTGGAATAATTCAAATGGAACACCCTGCCCTAAGGCTAGAACCATATGTTAAACTCAGATTTGTGTCAGTAAAGCCTATTGCTGCAGCAATAATAAAATCCACTTTTATGTCACAAAGTTATGTTTTATTAGAGAGTTTAACTTATTTAGGGCTGTCAGTGAAGCCAAATGTCCATGTCATTGCAATATTGAAATGTTTAAAAGGATGAAGAGATTTCTTTGACTTGGTAAATTATTTAAAAGGAGAGGGAAAAAAAATCCCACTTAGGCAACTATGCTGTCTCATTTCACTTCTCAGACCTGGCTACAAGTAGTTCTCAATTATATAATATTCAAATTAGAGGCCCTCAAAAAACCAATGGTCTGGCAGTTTATTCTGGATCTAATGCCCACTTCTGAGTAGAGGGAATATAGAGCTTTCCAACTTCCCATGACTCTTCTTAGATCAGAAAATCTTCTCTATTCTCTTATTAAAAGATACAGAGACTGTTTTAATATATGTGCAATCAATAATTCTAGATTTTTTTTTTTACTGGTAGCAGTATAGTCCTTTGGACATCTGCTTTATGCATGCTATATGTGGTTTCTTTTTATGCAAAATTATATTTTCTATTTTTTTAATAACAAAAAATGCTTAAGAAACTCTGTAAATTATAAATAGTAAATAAAATAAGTAAAACAAAACTATTCCACAGGGATGGATCAGTTTCTTTACATCATAATGATAACATTTGGAATTAATATTCTATTATGCAGAGTAGTGGCTTAGAGTACTAGACCAGGAGCCAAGAATAACAATAATAGCTAGCATTTATACATGTCTTTAAAGTATTCAGAAAGCTTTATTTATCTTGTTTGAGCTTCACAAAAACCCTGAGAGATGGATGCTGTCATACTATTTTACAGATAAGAAAAACTGAGGCAGAGAATTCAAGTAACTTGATCTGATTCCAGATTCAGCACTGTTACCTAGCATCTACTCCACCAAGCAGGTGACTTCTGACACTCCCTTTAATACTTAAATTTGGCTTCTGAATGTTTTCTGTGTAACCATGAGCAAGTCATTTAACTTCTCTGAGACACAGTTTATTCATAAGTAAAAAAATATGAAAACATTACCTTGTAGAACACACAATATTTTTAAAAGACTTTGACTTAAAAATCTATATCTGTCAGTTATAATTACACTAAATATTAGTGGGCACAATGAATTCATGAATATGTTTCAGATAATAATTTAGTTAACTAATAGTGTAGATCATGAAATTACTTCTCTCTTAATGCCTAATAAGGAAAGATGTGTGAAAAATTTTGTTTATTCCTTCTTGAAAATGTTTAGGTTAAAAGAAAGGGCTGCAACTCTTTGGTGAGGGTCAGGAAAGGAAGAAAGAAATAATAACCAAATTTTCATTCCTAAGATATAACGCTAACCAGTTGTTATGCCACAGTTCTCTTTTATTGTCTTGATTCAGTTTCCATAATTATCCTGACTCAGTTTCCCTAATTGTTCTGCCTCAGTTTATAATTGTTCTGCTCAATCCTGCAAAACCACCCCTCCCTCTTTATCAGAATATTTGATAAGGATAAAAGATCTTATGTTTTAGAATATCAGATTCTTCCCATCCCAAGCTATCAGAATATCAGATACTGTCTTAACAAGATGCCTCTCCCCATCTCTGGGGTTCCTCCCCCCATTATGTCATCCCATCTTCCGTGGTTCATCCCATCCTGTCAGAATCCCGTTCCCCACTCTCAGCAACCTGACTCCGCCCCTGTTATGAGCTAGAACTTGAAACAAGGTACTAAGTGGAATTGAGGAGAGTGCTAGGTTAGCACTGATTAAAATGTACAACAAATAATGGTTTCCTAGTGATATTGATTTATATTCAGTGTAGAGCATATAAGCAAGAAGCTCTCAGGGTCAGAAAAGACAAACGCACTAGAAGCTCTCAGAGGCTGAAACGGATTCATTCCATCTTCCACCTTTGTTGTGGCTGGAGGCTGAAGCAAAAACCCTTGACATTTGGAGAGAAGGCAAAAGACTGGTGGCAGGAGCTTAAGCTCTCAGAACTAAGGGGAGAAATTCAATTCTATCTTCAATCTTCCCGGTGGCTGGCCTGGACTCTTACACTTCCCCCACTAAGATCAAGGTCAGACTGAAAGGCTCTCCAGAAAACTGCCCAGCCCCAGGAAGGAGATAATAAGGGATCTGGACTATAAGAAAGCTAACTGGGCCCCAGGAAAGGAGACAAGATTTTGAAAGAGATAAAAAAGGTTTTGGACTTTAACACCTGGCTGTACTTGTGGTGATTGCTGAACTGAAAGGAAGGCTGCTCTCAAGACCTCCAGAGACCTCCAAGAAAACCCAATAAGAGAATATTACATTTTGGCACCCAACATGGGGCCAAAAACCTTCATCTATGACCCAGAAATTAGGGTGAATACAAGAAGGAAACTTAAGGGCTAAATTAGTGCTGTAGCTGAAATAGGACAAATGTTTAAAAAACAGCCTTCTTTTTCATTTCAAGGAAAATGTGTAGAGAGCATCATCAGACTTATGAAAAACCATAGTTTGATTGTAATTTGGGAGCAGATCATTGAACTTTTAGAAACAGTATAATATACAACTCCTTGGTTCTCTAAGGAAAAAGAATTGGATCCAGATGAGTGGAAATTAGTAGGAGAACAACTATGTGAATACTACAATTATAATGGACCTGACTCAATTTCCAAAGAAACACTTTATACATATAATTTAATACAATTGACTTTCGGAAATTATATAAGTTATCGAATAAGAAAAAAGAAGAAAGAACAGGAGGGGGAGGATCCAGGTAAACTAGGTGAAAAAGATGAAGAATCACATAAGAATGGAGCTAAGTACAATTGTAGTGCTTCACAGCAGGAGAAATGAGAGCATTCCCCATCCCCTGACCTATCTCCCTCAATTAACCCTTCATGGGTGGAGGGAGAAGGAGGAGGGGGAGAGGTACCATCCATGAGTGACTCAGTTTCCCTAATTACCCTGACTCAGCTTTTCTAATTGTTCTGCCTCAGTTAATAATTGTTCTGCTCAATCCTGCAAAACCACCCCTCCCTTTTTATCAGAATAAATAAAATTAAGGATAAAAGATCTTATGTTTTAGAATATCAGAATGCCTCTCTTCATCCCAAGCTATTAGAATATCAGATACTGTCTTATCAAGATGCCTTTTCCCATCTCCAGGGTTCCTCCCCCCATTATGTCATCCCATCTCCAGTGGTTCACCTCATCTTGTCAGAATCCCATTCCTGCTCTCAGCACCCTGACTCTTCCCCTGCCTCAGTCTACCCTCTAAGTCTGAGCCACGTGTCATTGAGAACTCACATTTTTTGCTGGATTCGTGGAGATGATAGTCTCATTCAGCCCTGGGATCAAACTATGGATCCATTTGGTCCCAGTAACTCTCTCCCTTTTAAATAAATTATTAAATACTCTCTAATCTCTATTTTGCCTCAGTTTTTCTGGCATTACACACTAAAATTCAATTCAATTGAAAAATCAAACACTCACTATTCAATGTGAGATGGAGCAGTGGACAAAGTACCAGAAAGATTCATCTCCATGAATTCAAATCTGTCCTAAGGCATTTACTGGCTGTGTGACTATGTTTGCCTCAGTTTTCTTTTTTTTTTTTTTCTTTTTTATTTCTTTTATTTTTTTTAAATTTTTATTTAATAATTACTTTATATTGACACTCGTTTCTGTTCCGATTTTTTTTCCCTCCCTCCCTCCACCCCCTCCCCTAGATGGCAAGCAGTCCTTTATATGTTGGATATATTGCAGTATATCCTAGATACAATATATGTTTGCAGAACCGAACAGTTCTCTTGTTGCATAGGGAGAATTGGATTCAGAAGGTATAAATAACCCGGGAAGAAAAACTAAAATGCAGATAGTTCACATTCGTTTCCCAGTGTTCTTTCTTTGGGTGTAGCTGCTTTTGAGCGTCATTTATCAATTGAAACTCAGGTCTCTTTGTCAAAGAAATCCACTTCCATCAAAATATGTCCTCATACAACATCGTTGTCGAAGTGTATAATGATCTCCTGGTTCTGCTCATTTCACTTAGCATCAGTTCATGTAAGTCTCGCCAGTCCTCTCTGTATTCATCCTGCTGGTCATTTCTTACAGAACAATAATATTCCATAACATTCATATACCACAATTTACCCAGCCATTCTCCAATTGATGGGCATCCATTCATTTTCCAGTTTCTAGCCACTACAAACAGGGCTGCTACAAACATTTTGGCACATACAGGTCCCTTTCCCTTCTTTAGTATTTCTTTGGGATATAAGCCCAATAGAAACACTGCTGGATCAAAGGGTATGCACAATTTGATAACTTTTTGGGCATAATTCCAGATTGCTCTCCAGAATGGTTGGATTCGTTCACAACTCCACCAACAATGCAATAGTGTCCCAGTTTTCCCGCATCCCCTCCAACATTCATCATTATTTTTTCCTGTCATCTTAGCCAATCTGACAGGTGTGTAGTGGTATCTCAGAGTTGTCTTAATTTGCATTTCTCTGATCAATAATGATTTGGAACACTCTTTCATATGAGTGGTAATAGTTTCAATTTCATCCTCTGAAAATTGTCTGTTCATATCCTTTGACCATTTATCAATTGGAGAATGGCTTGATTTCTTATAAATTTGAGTCAGTTCTCTATATATTTTGGAAATGAGGCCTTTATCAGAACCTTTAACTGTGAAAATGTTTTTCCAGTTTGTTGCTTCCCTTCTAATCTTGTTTGCATTAGTTTTATTTGTACAAAGGCTTTTTAATTTGATATAATCAAAATTTTCTATTTTGTGATCAGTAATGGTCTCTAGTTCATCTTTGGTCACAAATTTCTTTCTCCTCCACAAGTCTGAGAGATAAACTATTCTATGTTCCTCTAATTTATTTATAATCTCTTTCTTTATGCCTAGGTCATAGACCCATTTTGATCTTATCTTGGTATATGGTGTTAAGTGTGGGTCCATGCCTAATTTCTGCCATACTAATTTCCAATTATCCCAGCAGTTTTTATCAAATAATGAATTCTTTTCCCAGAAGTTAGGGGCTTTGGGTTTGTCAAACACTAGATTGCTATAATTGACTATTCTGTCTTGTGAACCTAGCCTTTTCCACTGATCCACTAATCTATTTCTTAGCCAATACCAAATGGTTTTGGTGACTGCTGCTTTATAATATAATTTTAGATCAGGTACAGCTAGGCCACCTTCATTTGATTTTTTTTTTCATTAATTCCCTTGAGATTCTCGACTTTTTATTGTTCCATATGAATTTTGTTGTTATTTTTTCTAGATCAATAAAATATTTTCTTGGAAGTCTTATTGGTATAGCACTAAATAAATAGATTAGTTTAGGGAGTATTGTCATCTTTATTATGTTCGCTCGGCCGATCCAAGAGCACTTAATATTTTTCCAATTATTTAAGTCTGACTTTATTTGTGTGGAGACTTTTTTATAATTTTGTTCATATAATTCCTGACTTTCCTTTGGTAGATAGATTCCCAAATATTTTATGGTATCAACAGTTATTCTGAATGGAATTTCTCTTTGTATCTCTTGCTGTTGGGTTTTGTTGGTGATGTATAAAAATGCTGAGGATTTATGGGGATTTATTTTGTAGCCAGCTACTTTGCTAAAATTATGAATTATTTCCAATAGCTTTTTAGTAGAATCTCTGGGGTTCTCTAGGTATACCATCATATCATCTGCAAAGAGTGATAGTTTGGTTTCCTCATTGCCTACTCTAATTCCTTTTATATCTTTCTCGACTCTTATTGCCGAGGCTAGTGTTTCTAATACGATATTAAATAATAATGGTGATAGTGGGCAACCTTGCTTCACTCCAGATCTTACTGGGAAAGGTTCCAGTTTTTCCCCATTGCATATGATGCTTACTGATGGTTTTAAATATATGCTCCTGACTATTTTAAGGAAAAGTCCATTTATTCCTATGCTCTCAAGTGTTTTTATTAGGAATGGATGTTGGATTTTATCAAATGCTTTTTCTGCATCTATTGAGATGATCATATGGTTTTTGTTTGGTTGGTTATTGATATAGTCAATTATGCTAATAGTTTTCCTAATATTGAACCAGCCCTGCATTCCTGGTATAAATCCTACTTGGTCATAGTGTATTATCCTGGGGATGATTTTCTGTAATCTTTTTGCTAATATTTTATTTAAGATTTTAGCATCAATATTCATTAGGGAGATTGGTCTATAATTTTCTTTCTCTGTTTTCAGCCTACCTGGTTTAGGTATCAGTACCATATCTGTGTCATAAAAGGAGTTTGGTAGGACTCCTTCAATCCCTATTTTTTCAAATAGTTTATATAACATTGGAGTTAATTGTTCTTTAAATGTTTGGTAGAATTCACATGTAAATCCATCTGGTCCTGGGGATTTTTTCTTAGGGAGTTGATTGATAGTTTGTTCTATTTCTTTTTCTGAGATGGGACTGTTTAGGATATTTACTTCTTCCTCTGTTAGTTTGGGCAAGCTGTATTTTTGGAGGTATTTTTCTATTTCATTTAAGTTGTCGAATTTATTGGCATAAAGTTGGGCAAAGTAACTCCTAATTATTGCTCTAATTTCCTCTTCGTTAGTGGCGAGTTCTCCCTTTTCATTTTTAAGACTAACAATTTGATTTTCCTCTTTCCTTTTTTTAATCAGATTTACTAAGGGTTTGTCTATTTTGTTGGTTTTTTCATAGAACCAACTCTTAGTTTTATTAATCAATTCAATAGTTTTTTTACTTTCAATTTTATTGATCTCACCTTTTATTTTTAGAATTTCAAGTTTAGTGTTTGACTGGGGGTTTTTAATTTGTTCCTTTTCTAGCATTTTTAATTGCAAACCCAATTCATTGACCTTCTCTTTCTCTATTTTATACAAATAGGCCTCTAGAGATATGAAATTTCCCCTTATTACCGCTTTGGCTGCATCCCATACATTTTGGTATGATGTCTCATTATTATCGTTTTCTTGGGTGAAGTTATTAATTATGTCTATGATTTGCTGTTTCACCCAATCATTCTTTAGTATGAGATTATTTAGTTTCCAATTATTTTTTGGTCTACTTCCCCCTGCTTTTTTGTTGAATGTAATTTTCATTGCATCGTGGTCTGAAAAGGATGCATTTACTATTTCTGCCTTACTGCATTTGAGTTTGAGGTTTTTATGTCCTAATATATGGTCAATTTTTGTATAGGTTCCATGAACTGCTGAAAAGAAAGTGTATTCCTTTCTGTCTCCATTACATTTTCTCCAGAGATCTATCATATCTAACTTTTCTAGTATTCTACCTCAGTTTTCTCATTTGTAAAATGGTCAGGAGAAGAAAATGGTAAAACACTCCAGTATCTTTGCCAAGAAAACTTCAAATGGGTCTAACAAAGACGTGACTGAAAGGGCTGAACATCAGCAGCAACAACATATGAAATATGCTACATGATATCAAATTGGGGGTGGGGGGAAGCAGTTTTCACCCTTGAAGAACTTTCTACTCATTAACAGTGTAATATGGTAGGAAGAATGGTAAATTTGGGATCAGAAAACAGGTTTAAAACATAGCTCGGTTATTTACTGATTTTAATTGTAATTCCAATTCTAATTACAGTAACTCTTAAATACCTTTTGCAAACAGAAGCCAAAAAGAGAAAAAAGAAAATACTGGACTGCATTCATCTCCCCTTATACAAAATCACTTTAATTTGAGTTCTGAGTGTTTCTGTACTCACATTAAAATATAGGTTTATTGTTATTGTTGTTTGTGTTTTTTTTTTCCTAAAGGGACGATGACATCAGGGATATGAAGCCATGGCATACAAGTGAATTTAAGCAAAGGAGGGCTGTGCAAGGTCACCTGCCTCACTTTCTCCTCCAGAGCAATCTACCAAATATAGACCAGGATGACTGGAGATGGCCCTAGATAAAGTGGGAGACAATGGCCTTTTTAGGCTAAGATCTTTAACAGATCTTAGTTTGACTGAGACAATGCCCAATCAATGATTAAAGCTAGGTAAAAAATGGAGCAAAGAATGGTCTTCTTCATGCAGTCAAAATAAATAAATAAATAAGGCTGTGGGGCAAAGCCTACCAGACTTGGATCCTCCCCATAGACATGGCAAGATAGTGGTAGATCTTGACTCTTGAGCTGTTTTTCTATGTTATTTTTCTCTACCTATTCATCCTATTCAGGAAAACTAGACAAATATTGGATTTAAAAACTGGAGAATTCCAGATATTTTGTAATGACTAAGGGACAAAAAAGTTACCTAGTCTACAGTCTATCCTCAGAGAAATTGTAAAGTTCATAGAATACTCACCATAAACCAGGATGAGCTTTCTAATGAAGGAGATCAAGTCCAGTGTTAGAAAAGTGGTAGAAAGACAGCCTGGGGTTATCATCTAGTTGAGACTGCTCTAATCTATGTCTAAAAGAGAAAATCAGCAGAAGACATCAGGGCTATGATCAGAAGGCCTCTTTTGGTCTTTTTTCTTCTAAAATGAGGGGGTTGTCCTCTAAATCATGATCTTATTCACCTTCACCCTATAATGTCAGAAGTATGATTTGCCAGCGAATGTGCATTTCCACTCTCTATTCTATTCTATGTATTTCTGCCCTATCCATTGTGTGTAACCTAGTTCTATGGAGAAAATTATGGAAGAGGTTTTGTTTTTGCTATTTTTCTTACTAAAAAACCTCATTAAATGTCTTTATCTTGAACTGATTGTGTCCCCTGAATGGCTATTATAGGCACACATTGGTCACTGCTCCTGAGAAATAATCTTACAAGTGAAAACCCATAGATTATCTCAAATTTAGAGTAGCTTCCAATAGGAGATACATCCTATGATCAAAGGTTGGGGAAGCAAGTAAGTTAGGTATAACTGACATTTGGAGAAGTCATACTACTATAAGTCCTCATACCTCTCTATGAAGACCTCATTTAGAGGCGCTAGAAATTTATTTAGCATCTTGATTGTGCCTCATTATTGAAATCCTCCTAGTTACCTACTTTCTGTTCAAAATGGATTGTATCTTCTCTCAGAGAGATGTCTTGGGGAATAGCCTAAATAGGATTACTCCCTTTGTGGTTTTGTTGAACTTTTGGTTCATATGTTTTTCTTTCAAAAATATTTTAACATTTTCATATAAAAATACATTAAGAGATCCCATATCTGGGTCAAAAGTAAATGAAATTAATAATGATAATGAATTATTTACAGAGATTTTATGATATCAACAAGAAATTATAACAAAGTGTAGGTGGTATAGAAGTGAAGATTTTGCCTCTCCCCCCAAAAATGGGAGATTAATTCCTCCTCAATAGTAGATGGTAATAGATAAGGCCCACATATTTTAGCTGTCAAGTTACCTTCTCAGTACCTTCCTAATCACATGATAGGAGAATGCAAAATAACTTCTCCCAGAAGCAAGTTTCTGATATTTCCCATACAGGTGTCTCTACTTCAAGTGATCTGGGCACACATAAAGCAAAATCCCATCATACTATTTAAGACATTTCCCAATTTTAGCAAATAAATAGGGGTGCATTTTTAACACAATCCTTGTCCCTAATTCAGAATAGTTCCCAGGTGTCTCTGAAGAAATATATGCAATGTTTGTCTTTTTGTTACCACAGTGACATACAGGAGTCTCAAAACAGTCATTATTGCATGACTTCATACAATCCTATGTGTAAAGATAAAAAGATATTGAATATTAAAATATAAATTTTGCAAATTTAGCAAAACAAGAAACATTTCTCCAAGTTTATCAAATATTTCTGCTTCCTTAGCTTTAACAGGTACTTTGCAAAGTCTTTTTCAACACTCAAGCAAAAGAAAGGAAAAATAAAGAAAACTGGCCTCCCCTCTCAGAAGGAAATTTCTTCCATAATAAGCATTCCAAGCTACATGAAGTTCTTTCAACAAGAATAGGAACATAAATCAAGAAGGCATCACTTCTCTCTCAGATGAGAAAAGTATTTGGTTTGGAAACTCTTCTATGACACATTGGTTATTCAGTCATGTATAACTTTCCATGACCCCATTTGAGGTTTTCTTGGCAAAGATAGTGGAGTAATATTTTCAGATAATTTTTACAGAAGAGGAAAATGAGACCAACAGGACAAAGTGACTTATCTATAGCTAGTAAGTGTCTGAGACCAGATTTAAACTTATGAATATGAAATTTTTCTGACTCTAGATCCAGTATTCTATCCATTGTGCCTGTTAGCTGCCTCCATGACATAAAATGTCATCCAAATGTGTATAACTCGTTATGATCCTGGTTTAATCACTTAACCACTGTTGGCCTCAGTTTCTGCATCTATAAAATAAGAGTAATAATAGTTCTTACTTTCCAAGGTTGTTGTGAGGATCATTTGAAATATATATATAAAGTGCTTTGCAAACTTTTAAGTGCTATATATACCAGTGATTATGTTAATTTTTTGTAAAATATTTTTGTACCTTAAAATGTTATATAAATTTTAGTTATTTTCATTATTATCTATTTGTATACCATTTTTCTACAATAGAATCTAAACATTTTGAGGGCAAGTATCAGTTAATTTTTATCTTTGTATTCTCAATGCTTTATATACTGGCCTTAACATAATGTTTAATAAATACTTCTGTAATCACAAGCATTTTTTTTCATTTTTATCCTTTTTTTCCATTTAGTGTTTCCTTTGTGCATTTCTCTTCACAGCCAATTGTTTAAATGATTAACTTTGAAATTATTACTGCACTTATAATGTTTCCTTTCCATTTATAAGTAGTCTTCAAATTTCTTTAATTTTCCTGTTTGAAGAAAAACTACAAGTTATTCTTCCATTCATCTAGGTTAATTTGTAGCAAAACAATGATATGATCTACTTCAATTCTTTCATTTCTGTATATTTCTTTAACATTTGCAATGCATTTAATAGGCATATATATTCACACATATACATATATAAATACCCTTCTAGTTGTATATTTATCTGTCTATCTGTCTATCTGTCTATCTATCAATATTATCTCTTTTGATCCTCACAACATCCCCATGAAGTAAATACTACAGGTTTTAAAACTTTGGTAATAGGCTGCAAGATGGCAAAGAAGATACAATATTAGAATTGAAATCATAATGAATTCAATTCACATCCTTCCTCATGCAAACCGTTTGATCCCTGATAATCCTCTCTCAGGCTCAGTTTCCTCAACTATTAAATGGAGAGTATAACACTTATCTCACAGAATTGTTTTTAAGGATCAATTCAAATAGTTTATGGAAAGTGCTAGGTAAACTTCAAAGCACTATGTAAGTGTTAGCTATTATTTTTAAAACTTTATTATGTGGAGGAAGAAATCAAGATTTAATGAATGATGATACTACTTTAAAGTATGATGATACTACTTTAATCGAAGATAGAATTTGAGACCAATCTTCTCCTGGCTCCAAGTCTAGAACTATTTATTTCATTGCATCATGCAGACAGTAATATATAAACTCACTGGCTGTAGAGAAGAGATCACATACTGGGAGAAGGAAACAGTAAATAAGTATTAGTTTAGAGTGTTAAGACTATATAATTTTTAGAATTCTTCTTAAAAATCACTTCAAATATAGGGGCTGAAGATAATTTGCTGCTCTTGACCATTTGCTTGCTAAATCTATTACCTACTGATCAGCTTTTTTATGAGACTCAACTATTCTGGTTCTCAGACCATACTCCTATAGACCATCAATGGACTTATACTGGAATTTAATTGGTATGTATGGAGTATTTATCAAGGACTAATTTCTGATATGAGGGCTTCCTAATCCATTTTTTGGAGCTTTTTGGACATAAAAGACAAATGAAAAATGCTGATGGGGATGTAGAAAGATAGGTACACAGTGCGCTTTGGAGGTCACTGATTCAACCATTCTGGAGAAGTATTGGAACTATGATCAAAAGGCTGTAAAATTTTGCATACTCTTTGACCCAGCAATACTACTACTAGGTATATATTCCAAAGACATCAGAGAAAAGGGAATATATATATATATATATATATATATATATATATATATATATATATATATACATATATATATATACATATACACATATGTGTATATGTATATATATACAAAAATATTTGTAGTAACTTTTTATGATGGCAAAGAACTAAAAACTTCAGGGGATGCCCATCAACTAGGGAATGGTTGCACATAGGATTATGATGGAATACTATTGTATTTTAAGAAATAATGAGCAAAATAGTTTCAGAAGAGCCTGGGAAAACTTATAAGAACTGATGGAAAGCAAAATGCAGCAACTGTAATTGGATCAATTGTGAAAGGCTTAGCTATTCTAATCAAGATAGTAATCTAAGACAATTCCAAAGGATCTTTGATGAAAAATGCTATACAGTATACAGCTCTAAATATATTGAAGCATTTTACTTTATCCCCCACTCCCTTTTTTATCTGCACCTTCTTTTCTAACATGACTAATATGGAAATATATTTTTCATGATTCCATAGATAAATCATAGTTGATTTATAGCGTACCTTCACAATGATGGGGGAAATTAGGGATGGAAAAAAAAAAAAACAACTTGAAACACAAAAATGTTTTAAATGAATTTTTAAAATAAAGAAAAAATCATAAAATTATAAAATATAGAATGATAAGAAACGGAAAAAGAGTTTAAAGATCTTCAAGTTGTACCATGCATCAACTTTTTAACAGCTTAAAAAAACTCTGGGTTTAAATAAACCCAGAGAAGCTCAGTGATATGCTTCGTCTATAGTTATATCAGGACTAGAACATGATCTCCTGACTTAGTCCAGTGCTGTTTACAATATACTGTTATAGTGGGTGGTTGTTTCTTCCCTTTCTTTGCAGTTTTCCTTCTTCACAAAAGATAATCTATGCACCATTCATCTCAGTCATACTGAAAAGAAAGATATAATTGACTTGGTAGGTAATCCAATCATCCAAAGACTTTTGTGCATTTATATATTTAATTACTTAATGGGAAAAGATGGAGAATCTGGAAAAAAAATCTTCAAAGAGGGTTTACAATCTCCTGGGAGTTTTAAAGAAAAAGGTAAATAGATAATTTCTCAGAATGATTTTTGTCCAATTTTGTGAATAGAAAGGGGGATGGAGAAAATAATATTTCAAGATTCTATCCATCCCTGTAACTTTTTTTCAAGCTATCACAGAAAGATTCTTAGCTGGACATGGCAATGTTTGTGGAAAGTACACACATAAACAAAACCATGTCCTTTTCAAAACCTGAAAACATCTTCCTAACTCCTGTCTTATATCTGGAGACAGGAAATTCTTTTGGTAAATCTGGACTGAATTTCATAATTAGTATGCTGTAGTCTTAAACCAATATGATATGAATTTATAAAGTTTGGTCTCTGTGGTTACAAACCCATATGATTCATTATTGAAATATTTTACTAGAAAGAAAATAATTTTTTTTCTAGGAAGAAATGTGCCTACCTTCTTTTCTTTGAGCATTTCACAAACATATATGTATTTGAAATATCAAAATATTTTTAACCCAAACATTAACCATTACTGTAACAATCAAAAATAAGAATACAACATAGAAAGGAATCAATTCCTGCTATGGTTGTATTACCAGCATCATTTGCATTAAGCAAATAAATATTTGCTTAATACTAACAGAAATCATTTTACTATGCTGCTTTATATTTACTTGCTTGAAGATAGTTTCAACTTCAGTCCTGAGACAAATCCATATACAAATTAATCTATGAGGCTTAAGTAATGTATGTATATAACTTCCAACCAATGTGAAGAATTTGAAAAGAGGTGTAAAGAAAAGTTCATTAGATAGAACTAAGTCTAGCTTGAAAACAAAAGATTGGGATTTATGTCCAACACTTAACTCTTATTAGTTGAATGATTATGGTCAAGTCCTTCATCCTCTCTAAATCACTATTTCCTCATCTGTGAAATGACAATTGTACTAGCACTACTAAGTCAATTAGATTTTTTAGGAAAGCATTTTGTTAAATGCAATATTGATATTGGGAACAATCATCTATTAAACAGCTACTAAGTGTCAAGCACTGTGCTAAGCACTTATAGAATTATTATACATGCATGGACCCACACTTAACACCATATACCAAGATAAGATCAAAATGGGTCCATGACCTAGGCCTAAAGAACGAGATTATAAATAAATTAGAGGAACATAGGATAGTTTATCTCTCAGACTTGTGGAGGAGAAAGAAATTTGTGACCAAAGATGAACTAGAGACCATTACTGATCACAAAATAGAAAATTTTGATTACATCAAATTAAAAAGCCTTTGTACAAATAAAACTAATGCAAACAAGATTAGAAGGGAAGCAACAAACTGGGAAAACATCTTCATAGTTAAAGGTTCTGATAAAGGCCTCATTTCCAAAATATATAGAGAACTGACTCAAATTTATAAGAAATCAAGCCATTCTCCAATTGATAAATGGTCAAAGGATATGAACAGACAATTTTCAGAGGATGAAATTGAAACTATTACCACTCATATGAAAGAGTGTTCCAAATCATTATTGATCAGAGAAATGCAAATTAAGATAACTCTGAGATACCACTACACACCTGTCAGATTGGCTAAGATGACAGGAAAAAATAATGATGAATGTTGGAGGAAATGCGGGAAAACTCGGACACTGATGCATTGTTGGTGGAGTTGTGAACGAATCCAACCATTCTGGAGAGCAATCTGGAATTATGCCCAAAAAGTTATCAAATTGTGCATACCCTTTGATCCAGCAGTGTTTCTATTGGGCTTATATCCCAAAGAAATACTAAAGAAGGGAAAGGGACCTGTATGTGCCAAAATGTTTGTAGCAGCCCTGTTTGTAGTGGCTAGAAACTGGAAATTGAATGGATGCCCATCAATTGGAGAATGGCTGGGTAAATTGTGGTATATGAATATTATGGAATATTATTGTTCTGTAAGAAATGACCAGCAGGATGAATACAGAGAGGACTGGCGAGACCTACATGAACTGATGCTAAGTGAAATGAGCAGAACCAGGAGATCATTATACACTTCGACAACGATATTGTATGAGGACATATTTTGATGGAAGTGGATTTCTTTGACAAAGAAACCTGAGTTTCAATTGATAAACGATGGACAAAACCAGCTACACCCAAAGAAAGAACACTGGGAAACGAATGTGAACTATCTGCATTTTTGTTTTTCTTCCCAGGTTTTTTATACCTTCTGAATCCAATTCTCCCTATGCAACAAGAGAACTGTTCGGTTCTGCAAACATATATTGTATCTAGGATATACTGCAACATATCCAACATATATAGGACTGCCTGCCATCTAGGGGAGGGGGTGGAGGGAGGGAGGGGAAAAATGGGAACAGAAACGAGTGCAAGGGATAATGTTGTAAAAAAAAATTATCCTGGCATGGATTCAGTCAATATAAAGTAATTATTAAATAAAAATTTTTAAAAAAAGAATTATTATACATTTGACTCTCACAACAACTCTTGGAGATAAATCCGATAAGCATCTGCATTTTATAATTGAGGAAACTAAGACTGTCAAAAGTTTAATAATTTCTCAAGAGTCACACAGTTAATATGTATGTAAGGTCATATTAACTCAAATCTTTCTGACTCCAAATCCAGCCTTGTATCCTCTGAACTACCTAGGAAAATTTTTCTTTAATTCCAAAAATCTGTGGTTTCATTTATAAGGATATTCCCTCCACTGAAATACACATTGTAATCCTTTCAATAAATGATTTCATGAATTGCTGTATCCTTCCCCCATCCAAAAACAAAATTAAAACTAAAAGATGCATTATTTTCAATAATAAGACTGATTTAACTAAAACTAGTTCTTATTCCATAATCAGGAATATTGGAAAATTTTCTACCTTAATGGGATATGAAAGCATATGATCCATATGACCTTAAAGAATGTGAAGTCATTATCATAACATGATACTTTATGATGTAGCAAAATAACAAAAGTGGTGTGTGTGTGTGTGTGTGTGTGTGTATGTGTGTGTGTGTATGTGTGTGTACATATAATATGCTTTATTACTTTATTAGTTGTTTGGCTTTTGCTTTGGCTTAGAGGTCTTTTTTTTTCTTCTTTCATTTATTTTTAAAATTTTAATTAATTTATGTATTTAATATTTCCCCCCAGTTACATTCAAAGCATTTTTTACATTTTAAAAAGATTTTTGAGTTAACAGGTTCTCTCCTTTATCTCCACCCACAATTTAAAAACATATATGAAATTATGCAAAAAAATTTCCATAAAAGTCAAGTTGTGAAAGAAAAAAATTAGATCTCATCCTAATCAAAATAAAAACCCTCAAGAAAAATTAAGTTAAAAATAGAGAGACACTGAGAAAAATAGAGAATGTTTCAGTTCTCTATTGTATTTAGACACAATTCCTTCTCTAGTTATGGATAGGATTTTTTAAAAATTTAAAATTTTTCATTACAAGAATAAAAGTAAGATTGTTTTTTCTGGGGCAATTTTAAAAATAGTAATCATAATAACTGGCCTGTATATAATTTATGTTTTTTTTTCTAGCAGTTTGGGTATACAACTATTAAATTCACTGGTTAAGGCATTTTTCCAAAGGCATAACTAATGATAACTTACTTTTGTAACACCCAAGTATGGCTTTTAAGAATCTCTAAGACTACTTTATGATTTATTCCTGGGAGTGTTTTTTTTTTAATATCATTACCTTTTGAGTGAAGGAAGACAGTTTCAATTCACAGTCTTAGTTGGCTTTTGGTTCAGTTTTTTTTTTTTTTTTCCCCTCAGTCGTCCAGTTTATTCATTCTATCTACAGAGAATGATGTCTCAGTAAGTCTAGTAACTTTCAAAAGTAAACTAAAATAAAATTGGAGTCTGAAACTCTTTCAGTGTCACCTCTTGTGAAGGTTACCTTCTGAGATTCCAGTTTCAGTTATACTTTTGGAGATGTCTCATTTCTTTGGCTCACATTCTGATCTTCCCATACTCCCAAATAATTTAGGAACTTCAGTATCTAATAACCTTCTGTCCTGGGCTCAACTCATTTTATAAATACATAGATATACAAAGCTAAAAGAATGAGAGGTTATTTACAGAAACAGACTCATAGCCAAAGCCCATAGAGGGAAAAAAAATGATGATGAGGGAGCTATTCTTCTTCAGAGACTTGTATTAATCATAGCAGAATTGTCCTGAATGATGCTCCAGCTCAGGCTCTCTGAAATTTGTTCTTATAAGAACGTCGTTGTTCAATTTATATTTTCCTCTGGTTTCCATTCAATGTTGCCTTTTTGTATTTTTTTCAACTGTGATGGGCGGGAATATTTTAATACCTACCCATTGGATATTAATTGACAACAGCCAACCAGTAATCAATTTCAACATATAATTATTTTTATAATATAGAATCTAAAAATAGATTTAAGTGAAAATGAAAAAAACTTCTCAAGTTTTATTGCACAATTTTAGCTTCTATTTTAATGACGAAAGTCATCAATAGCACATGAAAGAAGATTACATAGTGTTAGCATCCACAGTCTATATTTTTAGTATGGAAATGCAGACACCTCATATAGTTAATTAACTTATATCTAAAGGGTTTGAGGTGCTATATCTTGCCATATGTTGTAATCATTTGAGAATAGGTTAGCAGAACTTTAACCTTTTTAATGCCATTATAAAAATCATTTTTACATTATAGGAAGCTCTATGTTAGTTTTATTGAAGATTAAAAGGGAGACAAATTAGCAAACCAACCTTAAAAAGTTGCTATAAGAGATTATTTTAAATTTCAAGAGATTTCAATACAGATGATGAATTTAGAAATTCATACAAATTGCAAACACTCGCATTCAAAATTTATTGACAAATACTTCTTTTATTGTCATGAGACTTATTTTCTCTTAATTCCTTGCATATAGTGCCAAGACCACATATACAATATACTCAGAAGAAAATAATAATATCAATCTAGCAGCAAAGCAATTTATTCTGTTTTCTGTTTAGCTGGAAAGGAAGGTGAGTAAATAATGTAGAAACAAGGAAATATAACAGCCTGTCAACACAAGTAATATACTAATACTTTTAGGTTTCCTGTAAGTAGGTTGGGTCATCCATGGAGGATTTATGGAAATACACATGGACAAAAATCATAAGAATAGGAAAGTTGGGGGGAGGGGAGTTATAGTTGCAGTAGCATATGAGGGACCATGAAAGCTTCAAATAGATATTTTATAAACTAACACATTCATTAATACAGAAATCATAAAAAATAAGATAAATGGGATAAATTTGAAGTAAAATTTACTAAGATAAGGCTTCACACTTTTTCTTAATCTGCAGATTTAAGAAATCCAGGCTTTTTACTGTTATAAATTATAAATTCAAAGCACTCAGGCTGTCTTCCTATGTTAATTTTGCATAGATTCCTTCTATTCTCTCACTTGAATATAATAAACTTGTAGAAGGAGGCCTATTGTTAGTTTACATGGAGATAAGACAATTAGATTGTCCTTTTATCTTGTCCCATGAGAGTATAGCATGAGGATTTTTCTCTTTTGTGGCTCCAGAAAGAATAATCTGTAGGAAAAATATACAGTTAGTTAGGCATAACTGATGCTTACTTTAATTTTTTTTCTTGTCTTGAGAGATTTATGAACCCTAGACTTCAGAATGAATGTCAGGAAATAAAATATATCAAAGACATGGAAAAGATAACAATAATACAGATGTCATAAGAGGAAGTTAGAAAAAAGTCCATTTAAAAGACATCCTGTATTAAATAGGATATCATAAACACACATTTGTGCATACACACATATACATGAATTAAAAATATGGTGATTAAAATGCATTAAGTGGATGTAGTACCTAGGAGAAAGTTAAGTTGGTATGTATAATGAAATAATTTATGAAGCTGCAAGTTCTGTTTAATTAGATGATATAAGACTAAGGTTTGAAAATTAAGACAAACAAAAAAGATTGTTTTACTGCTTCCAGTAAGGATGTCAGCTGAAAAGGTCATTAAAAATAACTCAGCCATCTTAGAGATCCCAACAAATATCTGAAGAGCTACCAAAGTACATTAATGAAGAGAGCTGGGGATGGGGGTGGAGAGAAGGAATAGACATAATCATCTCTAGCCAATGAAAAATAAGATGGCCAGAAGCTGAGAAAAGTGGGCTGGGGGAATCTATCTATGGAATCCAGTACCAGGTCAGGTAAATGTAGAAGGTATAGAGATGGGGAAAACAGTTATGGTAGGGAAAACTGTGCTAACTCTGATAAGCTTGGCAAATGAGGCAAGATGGGGAAAGGAAGGAAGAAGAGAAGAAAGGGTCACAGTAAATTCCAGCAAACAAAAGTTTGAACAGAGATGTCATAAGCCAGCACTGGCTCCAAAATTGGGTTCCTGGAGCTAAAGCCAAGCTTTAGTTTGTTCCTGTTAGATCATGTGCATAGAGATGTGGCCTGGCTTTGTACTTTTCAGAGGCAGATAGAGTGCACAGTGGATAGAATGTTGGACCTTGATTCAAGTTCAAATCCAACCTGAACAAGACAAGTATCCCTCGATGTTCTTCAATAAAACTTGAAACGTTACATGACTCTATTGTTAATTAATCAGAAAAGTGCTAAATCTAGAGATGAATTTAAATGGTACCATATTTTTTTACTATACTGGTGTCAACCAAATATGAATGTCGACTATCACACAATTTTTTAAATTTTTTAATTTTTCTTTATTTCTCCAAGAGCTGTTTTATAATATTGTACTTATAATTTCTGTGTTTTGATAGGTAGCTTCCCAGATATTTTGTATATATTGTCATTGTATTTTTCAGTCTTCTATCTCCTTATCTCATTGATTTCATTATTAATGTACATACTAATAATCTTAGGGATTCATTTTGTATTTTACTTCTCTGCTGATGCTATTAATTCTTAGTTAGATTTGCATTGGTATTTTCTAAGAAAGTCAACATATTTTTTTATCAACTAAGAATAAAGATTATTTCCCTCTCACTTACCAATGTAAGTTTATTTTTTATCTTATTGCACACTTTGCCAAATGGTGGTATCAAATGATATCTCTTCTTGACCCATGATTTTATTCTGAATACTCCTAATGTTTCTCTATTTCAAATGATGTTAGTACTTAGAGTTATATAAGTGTTTTTAACATTATTAAGAAAAGTTCTTAATGTCAATTTTTTGAGGACTCACTTTTAATCTTTCCCTTTACATCTAACATATGATACATGCGGAATAAGGATTTCTTATCCACCAACACCATCACTCCCATCCACCAAAAGAAGGAATGCAGAAATACATGAAGAAGAAAAGAAGAAAGATGAAGGAGGAGGAGGAGAAGAAGGAGGAAGAGAAGGAAGAGTAGGAGAAGGAGGAGTTAAAGAAGAAGGAGGAGTAAGAAAAGGAGAAAAGAAGAGGAAAATATTTTGATAATCACTTGAAGAGTATTTTTGACGCAAATATTTATCTTTCCAAAGATGTCACTTGTCAAAGAAACAAATATTAATCCTAATCCATTTCCATAATGTAGGCACCAACCTGACAGAACCAATTTCTATTAATTTATCATTATTCCAATCCAAGCAGCATTCTGCATGGATTATTTCATGTTTAACAAAAGACATTTTTGAAGTAACATCTTTAGAAATTTTAAACAAAGAATATTTATTAGATTGTGAAATCTAGTAAAACATGGATACATAGTTAATAATTTTCTTCATCAAATAGAACAATAACCACTGAATCTTTCAGACACAATACTAATGAATCCTTCTCCTAAAACCATGGAATTCCTCTTTGACATTCCCTTTAAGCATTCCTCTTTCTGGATAGTTCAATCTTCTTTTCCATATAATTGTATCCTAATCCAATTAGAGCTTTTGGAAATTGTTAAAGAAAGACTGATGAGATTTTTTCTTTCAGATTAATTAAAATCAGACTGGGATATTTTAAATATTTTCTTAATATGTTCAAAATGGGGAGCCAAGGAACTTTTGTCTGTTTCAATACATTGTTAACCCCATTCAGCAGTAACAAAATTTTTATTTTAAATATAAAGCAAAGTGTAAATAACGAATACTGGTCCTCAGGTGAGACGATCTGGCTTCAAATTGTGATATTGCCCCCAACTAAGTGTATGACTTTGGGAGAAGTTACTTAGCCTCTGGAAATGGAGGATTTTGGAAATGGAGATAATAGTATTGAGAGATTTAGAAGAAGAAGGGATCACAGAGATGAACCTATTCAACTTATATTTAAGGAAATCAAGTTCTAGAAAAGTCAGTAAATGCCTTGCTCAAGGGAACAACAATAACACTTTGCAGAACTGGGATTAGCTGTACTAGACCTAAAACTATATTATAAAGCAGGTTGGTATTAGCTAAGAAATAGAGCAGTGGATCAGTGGACTAGGTTAGGTTCACAGAACAAGATGGTCAATGACCATAGCAATCTAGTATTTGACAAACCCAAAGACCCCAGTTTTTTGAAGAGAATTCACTATTTGACAAAAACTGCTGGGAAAATTGGAAACTAGTATGGCAGAAACTAGGCATTGACCAACATCTAACACCATATACCAGGATGATGTCAAAATGGGTTTATGATCTAGACATAAAGAATGATATTCTAAACAAATTAGAAGAACATAGGATAGTTTACTTCTCCGATCTGTGGAGGAGGAAGGAATTTGTGACCAAAGAATAACTAGAGGTCATTATTGATAACAAAATAGATAATTTTGATTATATTAAATTAAAAAGTTTTTGTACAAACAAAACTAATGCAGACAAGATTAGAAGGGAAGCAACAAATTGGGAACACATTTTTACATTGAAATGTTCTAATTGAAGCCTCATTTCTCCAATAAATGGTCAAAAAATATGAACAGACTATTTTCAGATGAAGAAATTAAAACTTTTTGTAGTCATATGAAAAGATGCTCCAAATCACTATTGAACAGAGAAATGCAAATTAAGACAACCCTGAGATACCACTATACACCTGTCAGATTGATTAAGATGACAGGAAAAGATAATGATGAATGTTAGGGGGGATATAGGAAAACTGGAACACTGATACATTGTTGGTGGAATTGTGAAAAGATTCAACCATTCTGGAGAGCAATTTGGAACTGTGCTCAAAACATTATCAAACTGTGTATACCCTTTGATCTGGGTCTATATCCCAAAGAGACCTTGAAAGAGGGAAAGGGCAAAAATGTTTATGGCAACCCTTTTTGTAGAGGCAAGAAACTGGAAACTGAATGGATGTCCATCAATTGGAGAATGGCTGAATAAATTATGATTTATGTTATGTTGTGGAATATTATTGTTCTGTAAGAAACAACCAGCTGAATGATGTCAGAGAGGCTTGGAAAGACTTATATGAACTGCTACTAAGTGAAATAAGCAGAACCAGGAGATCATTATACATGCCAACAACAAGACAATACAACAATCAATTTTGATGAATGTGACTCTCTTCAATAATGAGGTGATTTAAATCAGTTCCACTTATTCAGTGATGAAGAGAGCCATCTACACCGAGAGAGAGCACCATGGGAAGTGTGTGTGGACCACAACATAGCATTCTCATTCTCTCTGTTGTTGTTTGCTTGCATTTTGTTTTCTTTCTCATTTTTTTCTTCCTTCTTGATCTGATTTTTCTTTTGCAGCAAGATAATGGTATAAATATGTATCCATATATTGGATTTAACATATATTTAACATATTTACCATGTATTGGACTATCTTCCAGCTAAAGGAGGGAGTGGGGGGAAGAAGGGAAAATTTAGAACAAAAAGTTTTGCAAGGGTCAATGTTGAAAAAATTACCCATTCATATGTTTTGTAAGTAAAAAAAGTTTAATAACAAAATAAAATAACAAAAAATTACATTAAATTAAATTTTAAAAAAGAAACTAGGATTAGAATCAAAGTGCTTCATCACTCTGCCAGTATTCTTTGCACTAGATGACCCAAAATGTTATTGGTCATACTGATATTTGCATTGCTTACCTTAAAGGATTGTTATAAGAATTCATTGAATTATTGAATCTAAAGAGCTTTATAAAATATCTAGATGTCACCTATTACGAATGAGAGGGAAAGCATTCCCCAACCTAAGTATATTGAAAAAATCACTGTCATATTATATAGGAATCCATTTTCATTCATAAAAAACATTTCTATCAAAATAGTGCAGTCTGTTACATATATTAATATCTAAATTAATCCTATTCGTGGAACCTTGTTTGGGGCCTTTGCCTTTGTGTAGGCTATTCATTTAATATCACTGAATTTCACTCTTCCATGTGTATTCAACCAAAGCAAAAAGATATCTATTGCAAGATAAATTGATAACCACATTGCCCTCATCACTTTAGCTTTGTTAAAATTAAAATAAAAAAAAAAAAAACAGGAAGAGACAATCACTAATAGATCACAAATGGTTCAGCTCAGTAGCTACTATTTGAAGTAAAAAGAATTTATCCTGGCATAAAGCACATTACATTAGGTTTGATTAAAGAAAATGGAATTTACTATGTTTTAAGGAGTTACACAATAAAGAAGGGAAAGAAAAAGGGGAAGGGAAAAATCATTTACATATCAATCACTAAGATTTTTTAAAGTTCTTACTATGCATCAATAATGTGCCAAAGATGAACCTTTTTAGATCTCAAAAATGATTTTTTTTAAAGTAATTGATGGGAAAGTAAGAGTGTGAGGGGAATTCTTAAGTTATGAAAAAGTTAAGAAACAAATTAAATTAGATCAATTGAAGGAGCTGGTTTTATAATGACCCCACAAAATATCTCATAATCTCCCACTATTAATGGGACCTTATACAAATTCTTATTCTCATGCTTCTTTGTGAAATGGAGGTAAATCTAGATACTTGAAGAATGTCAGAGGAGTGTAAGCATATTCTACCATCCTGGAAAGACCCCAAATAAGGTCTTGGCAATAGGATAAATCTGTTTCCTAAGGAACAAACTTGCTAAATATGGAGAAGTACATCACTAGTAGTCTAGTCACTTGGTGATGATTGTTTTGTGTTTTTTTTTTTTTTGAACAAGAATGTATTAAGCATTTCTATTGGTAAACACCATGTTAAGCACTAGAGATGGTATTTAAAAAGAAAAACAAAAATATTGAAACAACCCCTATCCTGAAAAAAATTTACAAATGAGGGAAAACAAAGAAAAATAGAGAGAATATGAACCAAAGTTATACAGGATGGGCAGCCATGGAAGTATTACAATTGTATCAGAGGAGGAATCATCTGAAATGATGAAATCAGATCCATTTGAATATACATAATGGTAGAGATAGAAACAGATAAATAGAGATGAGATTAAAAAGTAATTTCCAAATATAAAACTGTAACAGTTTTTAGGCCTACTTTTACCCTAAAGGAAGAGAAATGGTAGTGAATTATGGGAACTTTTTCAGAACACAATACTTGTTCAAGCTAGAGTCTCTGGAGAACTAACTACAGTAGCTGCTACTCTGATTTTCACTAACGACCAAGATAGGCTATTATTCAGACTAATGACATTTTTACAGGGTGAAGACCCAGAAAACCCAGGGGCTCATAAGCATATATTTTGTCTGGCTCTTTCAGGGAATTAGGCATACAACTTTCATTCACAATAACATGAGATAGGAGTTGTATCTCTAATTCACCTGTCATTAAGCTGAAATCAAACTCCAGAATTTGGAGGATTTGCAGCTTTAAGTAAGCTACATTTGTGATTTAAAAAAAAAAAAAACCACATGTGATTAAATGGAAACGAAGATATGGGGGTGGGGCTGGAAACAGAATGCTTTATTCCTTGTTAAATGTGCTTGCATTTGACAAAGATTCTCATATACAGATTAAAATACAGAAGAGTCCCACTTTTTTCAAAAAGAGCTGTATCAACTCAGTGCCCTGACCTATTAAAAATGATGATGCCCATCTTTTTGAAATAAGCCTTTTCAGGCTTTTTTTTAAAAAGCTCTGCCATTTTGTCAAGAAAACAATTCGCTCTACATTTATTTTTCAGAGTTGAATATAATTTTTTTTTTTTTTGCAATTAGGAGGTTGGACACCTTTAACCATAAAAAACCTTTAACCCACCATTGTTGCCATTATTTTAATTGACATCTGTGAGCATATTTTTATAGAGTTGCATCAAGACAAATAAGAGCCTTTTGTTGCCCGACAGAGATGGCAATCATTAAAGATTTACAGGAGTCATTAAAGCGAAATAGTAGAAATGCAGAGATGAATTTCAGCCTCCCATGTGTATTCAACCAACATAAGATCTCCACTGTGGAGAAGTTGATAGTCATGCTGCCTTGGTCACTTTAACCTTGTGGGTTGTTGTTTTTTTAAAGAAAGAAGAAATAATCACCTCAATGACCACTATTTGAAGTAAAAGAAATTTATATTGACAAAAAATATTATATTTGGCTTGATTAAAGACAATATTTGGATTGTATAGATCTACATGTATATGGAAAAGGAAAATGGAAGGGAATAAGCATCTATGAAGCACTTACTACTACGTATCAGGCATTGTGCTAAGCATTTTACAAAGATTATTTCATTCCATCCTTACAACCACCTTTCAAGGTAGGTTTTATTATTATCCTCCCATTATACAATTGAGAAAATTGAGCCAAACATAAATTAGCCAAACATGAATGCCTGAGTCTGGATTTGAACTCAATTCTCCTCTTTCCAGACCTAGCATATTGCACCAAGTATCTGCTTCATAAGATCATGTAATTTGCACAATGCTGTTTACAGAAACAGGAAGAGGACTTTCTAGAAAGCTCCATGGACAAGGAGATGGATGATCCTTATGGTCAAATCTGTCTGATAGTTGGCCGTTTTATAATGAGCTCAAATTTGTTTGTTTAAAATGAAAGGACAAGTAACTAATGTATCTCAGGAAATGCAATGATATTGTTTTATGATGATGCAAATTACAATACCAAATTCACCACCCCCCTCTAAAACAAAGGTCATCATACTTTCATTGATTTTCTTGCTCAAATAAAATCCAAAATAGTCTGACTCATATTTACTATTTACCAATATTTTGCAAATAATTGAGCTAAGGACAAAATGAAATTAAAAAAAAAATGGGGGACTTCCGGTTAAGATGGCGGAGAGGAGGCTCACAGCTGCATAAGCTCCACGCTTTCTCTCACTATCCATTTCATTACAAGCCTCTGAATCAATGCTTGACTGAAAAAAACCCACATATAGTTACAAAGAGAAGCCATCCTTGAGATCTGCCAAGAAAGGTCTGTCTTTACTGGAGGGCTGGGACGGTTTTAGATCAGGCGCAGGCGGCGGGCAGCAGCAGTGAGAGCACGGGAGCAGACTGGAGAGGGGGTGGGGAGTGATCGCAGCCGTCTCTGCGGGGAGAGCTTCGCTACAGGTTTGAAACCTGCAGCAAGTCAGCAGCCCAGCAGAGAAGCTAAAAACACCGGGGCTGAAGAACACAACCGCAAACAGCTGGAGTCTCTCAGGACCTGGCCGCCCCCCCCCTCCCCCCCCCCCCCCCCCCCCCCCGCCCACAGTGACTCAGCACACTCTGGGATCTCAGAGCGCAGGCGCAGCACAGTCCTGCTAGTGCCTCACTGCTGCCCCCTGCAGTCTGTAGAGGAAGCTCGGTAACACACCCAGCCCCCCCCCAAAGAAAGACTCCAGTTTTTTCTGTTTTTCTTTGGTAGTTTGTCTCTGATTAATAAACAGAATGAGCAAGAAGCTGAAGAGGACTTTAACCCTTGACAGCTTCTATACAGATAGAGAGCA
Organism: Antechinus flavipes; assembly: GCF_016432865.1. Taxonomy (NCBI): domain Eukaryota; kingdom Metazoa; phylum Chordata; class Mammalia; order Dasyuromorphia; family Dasyuridae; genus Antechinus; species Antechinus flavipes. The sequence continues at coordinate 194,265,983 of NC_067400.1, read as the reverse complement.
GACTCTAAATCCTGAGGAGACTAAAAACAGGCAGTCCCCAGGTGAATCCCCAAAGGAGGAGATTGTCTGTTCCTCAGCACAGATGAACCTCATAGAAGTGATTAAAAAGGCTCTCACAAGGGAGCTAGAAGAAAAATGGGAAAAGGAGAGGGAGGCTTGGGAAAAGGAGAGGGAGGCTTGGCAAAAGGAGAGGGAGGCTTGGGAAAAGGAGAGGGAGGCTTGGCAAAAGAGCCTGGAGAAGTCAGTTAAAGAGAGAGTGGATAAAGAAGTAAAATCCTTGAAAAATAGGATTAGTGAACTGGAAACAGAAAACAGCTCTCTAAAAAACAAAATTGGCGAAATGGAAAAAAATTCCACAGAACAAAAGAACTCAATTGGACAATTAGAAAAAGATTTTTAAAAAGTGAGTGAAGAGAATACTTCACTGAAAATCAGAATTGAACAAGTGGAATTGAATGACTCGAGGAGACAAGAAGAATCAGTCAAGCAAATCCAAAAAAATCAAACAATGGAGAAAAATGTGAAATACCTTCTGGGGAAGACAACAGACCTGGAAAACAGATCCAGGAGAGACAATCTGAGAATCACTGGACTCCCAGAAAAACATGATGAAAAAAAGAGCCTGGACACTATTTTCATAGAGAACTGCCCAGAAGTCATAGGAACAGAGGAAAAAATAAACATTGAAAGGATTCATCGATCACCCACTGAAAGGGATCCTAAAATCAAAACACCAAGGAATATAGTGGCCAAATGCCAGAACCCTCAGATGAAGGAAAAAATATTGCAAGCGGCTAGAAAAACCCAATTCAAGTATCAAGGAGCCACAATAAGGATCACCCAGGATCTTGCAGCATCCACATTAAAAGATCGAAGGGCCTGAAATATGATATTCCGAAAGGCTAAGGAACTTGGTATGCAACCAAAAATAACTTACCCAGCGAGAATGAGCATCTTCTTCCAGGGAAGAAGATGGACATTCAACGAAGTAAGCGAATTTCATCTATTTCTGATGAAAAAACCAGAACTTAACAAAAAGTTTGATCTACAAATATAGAACTCAAGAGAAATCTAAAAAGGTAAAGATTAATCTTGGGAACTATATTTTGACTATATAGATGTATAAAGAATACATGTATACCTTGTTCTAGAAATTGATGTGGAAAGGACATTGTACCAGAAAAAGGGTAAAGTGGGGGTAGTACATCTCATGAAGAGGCATAGGAAACCTATTATATCCGAGAGAAAGAATGGAGGGGGATGAATATAGTGGGTATCTTACTGCCTTCAGAATTGGCTTTAAGTGAAAAATCTTAAGACATATTCAATCTATGGTAAAACTTCTCCCATCTCATTGAAAAGTGAGAAGGGAAAAGTGAAAAGGGAAGGAATAAGCTAAGGGGAAGGGAATACGGGAACTGGGAGGGAAAGGGGTAAGATAGGGGGAGGAACTCTAAGGCGGGGGGAGGGATACTAAAAAGGGAGGGCTGTGAGAAGCAAGTGGTGCTCACAAGCTTAATACTGGGAAGGGGGGAAAGGGGAAAGAAGGGAGGAAAGCATAAACCGGGGTTAACAAGATGGCAAGTAATACAGAATTGGTCATTCTAACCATAAACGTGAACGGGGTAAACTCCCCCATAAAGAGGAAGCGGTTAGCAGAATGGATTAAAAGCCAGAATCCTACAATATGTTGTTTACAGGAAACACACCTGAAGCGGGGAGATACATGCAGGTTAAAGGTAAAAGGTTGGAGCAAAATCTACTATGCTTCAGGTGAAGTCAAAAAAGCAGGGGTAGCCATCCTGATCTCAGATCAAGCTAAAGCAAAAATTGATCTAATTAAAAGAGATAAGGAAGGACACTATATCTTGCTAAAGGGTAGCATGGATAATGAAGCATTATCTATATTAAACATATATGCACCAAGTGGGGTAGCATCTAAATTCTTAAAAGAGAAACTAAGAGAGCTGCAAGAAGAAATAGACAGTAAAACTATAATAGTGGGAGATCTTAACCTTGCACTCTCAGAATTAGATAAATCAAACCACAAAATAAATAAGAAAGAAGTCAAAGAGGTAAATAGAATACTAGAAAAGTTAGATATGATAGATCTCTGGAGAAAATGTAATGGAGACAGAAAGGAATACACTTTCTTTTCAGCAGTTCATGGAACCTATACAAAAATTGACCATATATTAGGACATAAAAACCTCAAACTCAAATGCAGTAAGGCAGAAATAGTAAATGCATCCTTTTCAGACCACGATGCAATGAAAATTACATTCAACAAAAAACCAGGGGGAAGTAGACCAAAAAATAATTGGAAACTAAATAATCTCATACTAAAGAATGATTGGGTGAAACAGCAAATCATAGACATAATTAATAACTTCACCCAAGAAAACGATAATAATGAGACATCATACCAAAATGTATGGGATGCAGCCAAAGCGGTAATAAGGGGAAATTTCATATCTCTAGAGGCCTATTTGTATAAAATAGAGAAAAAGAAGGTCAATGAATTGGGTTTGCAATTAAAAATGCTAGAAAAGGAACAAATTAAAAACCCCCAGTCAAACACTAAACTTGAAATTCTAAAAATAAAAGGTGAGATCAATAAAATTGAAAGTAAAAAAACTATTGAATTGATTAATAAAACTAAGAGTTGGTTCTATGAAAAAACCAACAAAATAGACAAACCCTTAGTAAATCTGATTAAAAAAAGGAAAGAGGAAAATCAAATTGTTAGTCTCAAAAATGAAAAGGGAGAACTCACCACTAATGAAGAGGAAATTAGAGCAATAATTAGGAGTTACTTTGCCCAACTTTATGCCAATAAATTCGACAACTTAAATGAAATAGAAAAATACCTCCAAAAATACAGCTTGCCCAAACTAACAGAGGAAGAAGTAAATATCCTAAACAGTCCCATCTCAGAAAAAGAAATAGAACAAACTATCAATCAACTCCCTAAGAAAAAATCCCCAGGACCAGATGGATTGACATGTGAATTCTACCAAACATTTAAAGAACAATTAACTCCAATGTTATATAAACTATTTGAAAAAATAGGGATTGAAGGAGTCCTACCAAACTCCTTTTATGACACAGACATGGTACTGATACCTAAACCAGGTAGGCTGAAAACAGAGAAAGAAAATTATAGACCAATCTCCCTAATGAATATTGATGCTAAAATCTTAAATAAAATATTAGGAAAAAGATTACAAAAAATTGTCACCAGGATAATACACTATGACCAAGTAGGATTTATACCAGGAATGCAGGGCTGGTTCAATATTAGGAAAACTATTAGCATAATTGACTATATCAATAACCAAACAAACAAAAACCACATGATCATCTCAATAGATGCAGAAAAAGCATTTGATAAAATCCAACATCCATTCCTAATAAAAACACTTGAGAGCATAGGAATAAATGGACTTTTCCTTAAAATAGTCAGGAGCATATATTTAAAACCATCAGTAAGCATCATATGCAATGGGGAAAAACTGGAACCTTTCCCAGTAAGATCTGGAGTGAAGCAAGGTTGCCCACTATCACCATTATTATTTAATATCGTATTAGAAACACTAGCCTCGGCAATAAGAGTCGAGAAAGATATTAAAGGAATTAGAGTAGGCAATGAGGAAACCAAACTATCACTCTTTGCAGATGATATGATGGTATACCTAGAGAACCCCAGAGATTCTACCAAAAAGCTATTGGAAATAATTCATAATTTTAGCAAAGTAGCTGGCTACAAAATAAATCCCCATAAATCCTCAGCATTTTTATACATCACCAACAAAACCCAACAGCAAGAGATACAAAGAGAAATTCCATTCAGAATAACTGTTGATACCATAAAATATTTGGGAATCTATCTACCAAAGGAAAGTCAGGAACTATATGAGCAAAATTATAAAAAAGTCTCCACACAAATAAAGTCAGACTTAAATAATTGGAAAAATATTAAGTGCTCTTGGATTGGCCGAGCGAACATAATAAAGATGACAATACTCCCTAAACTAATCTATTTATTTAGTGCTATACCAATCAGACTTCCAAGAAAATATTTTATTGATCTAGAAAAAATAACAACAAAATTCATATGGAACAATAAAAAGTCGAGAATCTCAAGGGAATTAATGAAAAAAAAATCAAATGAAGGTGGCCTAGCTGTACCTGATCTAAAATTATATTATAAAGCAGCAGTCACCAAAACCATTTGGTATTGGCTAAGAAATAGATTAGTGGATCAGTGGAAAAGGCTAGGCTCACAAGACAGAATAGTCAATTATAGCAATCTAGTGTTTGACAAACCCAAAGCCCCTAACTTCTGGGAAAAGAATTCATTATTTGATAAAAACTGCTGGGATAATTGGAAATTAGTATGGCAGAAATTAGGCATGGACCCACACTTAACACCATATACCAAGATAAGATCAAAATGGGTCTATGACCTAGGCATAAAGAACGAGATTATAAATAAATTAGAGGAACATAGAATAGTTTATCTCTCAGACTTGTGGAGGAGAAAGAAATTTGTGACCAAAGATGAACTAGAGACCATTACTGATCACAAAATAGAAAATTTTGATTACATCAAATTAAAAAGCCTTTGTACAAATAAAACTAATGCAAACAAGATTAGAAGGGAAGCAACAAACTGGGAAAACATTTTCACAGTTAAAGGTTCTGATAAAGGCCTCATTTCCAAAATATATAGAGAACTGACTCAAATTTATAAGAAATCAAGCCATTCTCCAATTGATAAATGGTCAAAGGATATGAACAGACAATTTTCAGAAAATGAGATTGAAACTATTACCACTCATATGAAAGAGTGTTCCAAATCATTATTGATCAGAGAAATGCAAATTAAGACAACTCTGAGATACCACTACACACCTGTCAGATTGGCTAAGATGACAGGAAAAAATAATGATGAATGTTGGAGGGGATGCGGGAAAACTGGGACACTAATGCATTGTTGGTGGAGTTGTGAACGAATCCAACCATTCTGGAGAGCAATCTGGAATTATGCCCAAAAAGTTATCAAATTGTGCATACCCTTTGATCCAGCAGTGTTTCTATTGGGCTTATATCCCAAAGAAATACTAAAGAAGGGAAAGGGACCTGTATGTGCCAAAATGTTTGTAGCAGCCCTGTTTGTAGTGGCTAGAAACTGGAAAATGAATGGATGCCCATCAATTGGAGAATGGCTGGGTAAATTGTGGTATATGAATGTTATGGAATATTATTGTTCTGTAAGAAATGACCAGCAGGATGCATACAGAGAGGACTGGCGAGACTTACATGAACTGATGCTAAGTGAAATGAGCAGAACCAGGAGATCATTATACACTTCGACAACGATGTTGTATGAGGACATATTTTGATGGAAGTGGATTTCTTTGACAAAGAGACCTGAGTTTCAATTGATAAATGACGGGCAAAAGCAGCTACACCCAAAGAAAGAACACTGGGAAACGAATGTAAACTATCTGCATTTTTGTTTTTCTTCCCGGGTTATTTATACCTTCTGAATCCAATTCTCCCTAAGCAACAAGAGAACTGTTCGGTTCTGCAAACATATATTGTATCTAGGATATACTGCAACATATCCAACATATAAAGGACTGCTTGCTATCTAGGGGAGGGGGTGGAGGGAGGGAGGGGAAAAAAAAATCGGAACAGAAACGAGTGTCAATATAAAGTAATTATTAAATAAAAAATTTAAAAAAAAAATGTTTTCTACTCCTCTCCTAGGAGACATAGGTAAACAGATAAATAAGTGTTCATAAAAAAGTATGTATAAGGGTACATAGATTAACAAAGTTAACTGGCTAAAGATTAAAAACAGACAAGGAATTTTAACATTAAGTGCTTTGAGGCTTAAATGAAACACTTCACACTTTTGTAGATATCTGAGATATATCAAAAGACAACTAAAACAATGAACTTCTTTCCCTCGAATACAGACTGCCTCAGTAATTTTGTAGTCATGTACTCATCTACGTATGAAATCTGAAAAATGAAATGGGCTTGTTATGATTAGTCAGTCAGTTAATAAACATTTATTAAATACTTACTATGTACCACAGACTTTGCTAAGTGCTGAAGAGACAAACAAAGGCAAAGGTTTCCTTTCCCTTAAGAGCTCACTTTCCACTGGGAAGACTGTGTGTTTGTGTGTGTGTGTGTGTGTGTGTGTGTGTGTGTGTGTGTGTGTGTGAATTGACAAAATTATTCATACAAAATGTCACTTGCTCCTCTTTAATGATCCTAGTAATGTCAGAATTTTAGTCATGTCTCTACATTCCTATTCCAAAAATATTTATTCTTGATTAGGTTGAGCTGAACTAGATCTAAGTCCCTGCCCACACAAACCCAAAATATCTTATATTTTACCTTGTAAAGGAACCTAGTTTTAGTTACATATCAGCTTCTAAAGTATTTGCCCCTTTTCACTGGGATTCAAAGCACAAAGGACAAAACAGCTGACATAGAAGTTTCCCTTGCTCTGATTGTCAAGAACCACTAGGGTCTCATGAACAGCTCTTGCTTCCTCATGTTACTTTCTCCCTTCCCTTCCTAAAGGAATAAGAAACTTTTACATGCGTCTTTGAATTGGGAAATCTACTGTGCTCTGCACTCAAGGGGCATCCACTTGAAGACACTTTATTCCTCAACTCATGGCTATAATTTATTTCAGGACTTGATAATAGTATCAGTAAAGTGTGAGGTAAAATCCTCAGTTGAGAACATGGGAGAAGGAAGTGGTACAGGGAGCTTCAGTAGGAATAAAGTTTGGAATAGCTAATCTATGGATAAGTGGAACAGTGAAACACTTAGGGAGGTTTAAAAGTATTTCCTTATAATACATAAGGCTACAGTTGAGCCCAGTTGAAATTATATAAATGCATAGTTGACCCAGTCAGCATAGTTTTGTGATTTTCTCCAAATCGAATACAGACACAACAATTTGTGAATAGCAACGAAGAAAGCAGATGATAGGAAAAAGCTGAGATTTGAGTCTTGGCTAGACATAATTTGTAAAAGAATAAGAGAACAAAGTAAGAGGAAAGTCCTCTACTGGGATAAACTTAATTACACAGAATTAAACAGTAAGAGAGTCTATATTCATGCATTATCTGTCTGAGAGAGGACAAACATCAAAGTCTAGGAGAGGCAAAAATAAAGTGCTTTTACCTAATCTTTAGCTAAACTGAAGGTTTTTTTACCCTTTCTGAAAGTGTATAATCACAGTCCTTCTGATAAGAGCACTAAAAATTTCAATGGAAAGAGTCCATTAATACTCAGCTGAGGCATCAATATAAGTAAACTCAATAAGTACAGTAGAGCTAATCATTCAGCATATATGTCATGCCCTACAAAAAAGTAAGCCTAATGCTTATGTGACCTACCTGCCCAAGCCCAACAGAAGCTATATTTGGTTTTCCCAGTCAACTCTTGTAGGATCATTCCCAGTGAATTGTTAATATGATGGCTGAGTGATCAGTCTGATCCAGATCTGAGACAGCAATTCTATGATCAACCTAAATTCAGACAGCAGATTGACTCATTCATCATTGATGTTATTTCCTGCAGCAAATTTCTTAAGGACTCTACAGAGAGAGAAAGGATATTGAGATGAAGGAATTTTGTACTTATGCTTTACATTTTCTATGTATATTACATACACATATGCATACATAAATGTATACACACACACACACACACACACACACACATATATATATATATATATATATATATATATATATATATATGTTTACACACATATATACCTCACTTTCATTGCACTTTAAGTTTATGCTTACTCTTTCCCTTTGTGACTTCTAGGTATTTATAAAAGAAAATGTTCTATATTTTGGGGGGAAGTTGTTTGTAGCTATTGTTATTGCTATGACATTTGAATAAATGTCTTTCCTAAATGCTTGAGTAGGAATAATTAAATGTAATAACTTATTGTTATGGGGAAATACACTGTTGAGGATTTGTGAGCTACATAGTTAAGAAAATAGCACACTACATATTTGCTAGAATCCAAGGTAGCAGATGTTCCTTTGGGAACATCCCTATTTCACTGATGATAAAAACAATCAGAAAACTTAAATTTCCCCTGATCTAGTGAACCAATTTTATAATTTTCAATGTGACTATTTATACCTCAGATATTGGCAAACACTGTAAATCAATATCTGGCTTATTATTTTCTTGATTGTATAGATTTAAGAAAGAAACACTAAGAAAATATTAATAATGAATATTAAATTTAAAAGCATGTTGCAATACTCTTTTTTCCCAGATATCTAACTGCTAAATATTAACAGAACACCCCTGCTCTGACAACAAAGTCAGCAAGTGTCTAAGGGAAGATATGAACTTACATCTCCTGATTGATTTCAGTGGCTGTTTTCCATTTTACCACATTACCTTATCTTTATTTTTAGGGTTTTTGTTTATGTAACAATCCTACATGGGAACAAGGAACTAGGTTGAATAAACTATGGAAATCTGTTTCTAACTCTGAGCAACAGCTTGGCATAACAGATACAGAGACAACTTAATGGCTAAGAAAACCAGGATCTAAATCCCATCTCTGATACAAACTGCATTTTCACCCTGGACAAGCCACTTAAGATCCCTGTGCTCTATATGCTATAGATATTTCTCTATGAATATAAATTGTGTGCATGTATGTGTACATAAGGGTTTGTCTCATTTAGACTAGCAATGTTACTCTTATAAGGGGAAAACACATACACAAAACCATTTGAAGAAGGAAATAGCACTAACAATTAGCAGAACCAAGAAAGACTTTCAAGAGGATGCAACACATCAGCTAAGCATCAAAAACAGGGGTTTTAAGAAGTAGAGATATAAAGGAAGTACATTCCAGAAACTAGATTCTGGCCTTTGCAAACGAATAGATGGAATTCCAACAATAATTAAGACCAATTTGACTAGAATATGTGTATGGGAGTTACATGAAATAAATCTGAAAAGGTATGTGGAAGCAGAAATTTAAAAGATTTGAAATGCCAAGTTATCTATTTCTATGGTCCTAGAGCTAATAGAGAGCCAAAGAAGAGATTCTGGACAAGTGAGTAACTTGGTCATATTGATATTTTAGGAAGATTTTTTGACAGATTGTGGAGATTGGAGAGGAGAGACCAGAAGCTGAGATTTCAACTAAGAAGTTTTTGCAAGGGTATGGTTAAGATATAATGGGAATTTGCATTAAAATGATAGCTACACAAGTGGAGAGAAGTGAAGGGTGAGGGAAGAAATATTAGACATGGTATGGAAGGAGAACTGATAAAATTGGCAATGGCTTTGATATGAGGTTAAGACAATGAAAAAGGGTGAAATGTCTAAGATAATTCCTAGTTCCAGGTAACTGGAAAAATTGTGATATTCATAAAAAAAGTAAAGAAATTTAGAAGAAGGTATGATACGAGAGTATTATCTTTTAAAATTTGTATGGAAGAAAGATTATCTGTATTTTTTTCATTTGCCACTAAAATCCTCATTTCTCCAAGTCTACCTATTACAATGCCCATACTTGTACCCCAGATGCAGAGAAGTATAAAATTCTTCCCTGAGTTTGATGACACATTCAATATATATAGTTTTTGCCTTTGCATGAGACTAATGTCTCATGTTAAGATCATTGTCTAATTCAGTACTGCTCATAAGTGTATTTTAGAGATTATTATAGCTAGGAGAAGGATTCAGTATAAGTAATACTAATGAACTTGAGTTTCCTACTGAACTTGAGTTGAGATACCTGAAGATAGATGTCATCTTTAACATTTACTGCTTGTGTGACCTTGAGCAAGCCACTTAAACTCTTTGAACCTGCTTTTTCATTATAAAAATGAGAGTTTTTATACTAATTATTTCTCTATCCCTGGGAGAATCACACATTTAGTCATATTCTTTTCTCAAATTTTTCACAAGCATCTATTGATATAGATAGCATATCTATCAGAAGTGGGATAGATTTCTTGTGAATTCAAAAAACAACAAAAGTAAGCACACACACACACACACACACACACACACACACACACACAAAAGGGAGTGATAAGTCCAGAAAAAATTAATCTCATCAGAGTTCAGGCTCATCAATTCTCATTTAAACAAATTATTCCTCTTCTTGAAATTAAAGTCCTTAGTGGTAATTGATGATATTGCTTAATAAAGAACATGACCTTTTAGTCAGTATGCAAGGGATGTTTTAAAAACCATACCAATCTCAATAGAATACATATTCTTTTTTTAGTTGACTAAGCCTAAAGTTCTCAATTGTTGGATATTATCCTAATTGTCAGTGAGTGGAATTGTTGGGGCTGTTTGTCTGAAATGGAACTCCCTACATCTTTTAGAGGTGTCTAGTGACTGACTGAAACTCCTAAAAAGCCCCATAGAGTTTCATAAGCACTAGAAGTGAATCTCAGCAGAAAAGAGATAAGAAAAGGGGGTTTTATTACTCCTTTCATGTTTTGAAATATCATAGATCTATCAACATCTATCCTGGATCCTTACCAAGAAAGAACTTCATAGGATTCTTCCTTGAAAATCAGAAAAAAGGACTCTAAAAATAAAATATACTGTCATCTTGTGATGCATGTACAGTTATCTTTTCTTGTGAATTTTTATCATAGGAAAGTCCAGTAGGGGGTGGGAGAAGGTAGAGGAAGTGGAGGACAAGGTGCCTGAGGTTTGGAACCTGTATTCACCTTTCTTTGATTATCTTGTGTGTTCTATCAAATAAAGCAGAAGTGGGGAAAAAAGGAATCTCCAATGGGAATAAGAAGCCACTCTTGGTTTGAATCCAAATCCTTTGATTTCCCTGAGCAACCCAGATTAAAGAAAGGCTTTTATTTCTGCCTGATGTATCTCACTGTGGTGCTGTATAGGGGAAAGAGTTAGCTTAAAAGGACTCTTTGTTTGACATGATCCTTTTTAATTACCGAAACATCTTCTTGGATGAAGTGACGAGACATTTCATGTTGGCTGGACTAAAAAATTCCTGTCAATCAAACTAAGTAATGCAGTATAGTTATAAATAAAATAAAATAAAATAGCTATACAATATGTTTTTGAAAACAACAAAAACAAACTACACATAAATAAAAGTCTCCACAAAATAAATTCTGTCTTGAACTACCATCAGACTTTCTCTTATACAATCACAAAAATAGAATAGATAAAATCATAAAGACAATATAATGCAAATAAACAAGGAGATTTTTTTTTCAGGCAAGTAAATTCACTAATAATTAATAGGAAAGTGAAAAGAGAACTAAAACTCTATTCCTACATTACTTGCAATGGACTAGTCTGAACTAGACATCCTCACTAAATCACAAGAGCAAACATGGCTAAACATATGTTTTACATTGTACAATCAATCCACATATAAATAGTGTATCTAACACTTTGTATATGGCACGAATACACCCCAAGAGTTGTGCTACAAAGAGATAACACATTTCCCAGATCATTGGAGGCACTAATTCCCTCTCCACCCTCCCATGCCTCACAGCACTTTCTGAGGAGTGTGTTATCTCGAAATAACACACCCTTGGCTTATGCCTTTTTGCTTAATTATAATCCAAAAAATGTCAGATCAGAATAATTGCCATCCCAATTTACCATTACCCATTGTAGGCCTTCTGACTTAGCATTTAAAAAATATGCTGAAGTTGTAATGACCTTGGAAATAGAGATTCATTTCTCTTATACATTTATACTTAGTGAGCTGAGAACAAATTGGGGAATGAGGCCCACAAAGAGTTGGAAATTTTTTTTTATATTTTCTTGCTCCTAACATATTCTGTCCTTACAGCTCTTCTCATATTTTAGAGGGAAAACTTTTTCACATAGCAAGGAGTTATAGAAACTATACACTCTGAATATTAACTCTCTCTCTAAAAGAATGCTCTAATAGAATCTTCTCTATTTAGCCTGGAGCAGACTTAGAGGCAAGTGGAAAGATTTCTACCCACAAAACAATATACAAAGACATTTGTTCCGGGTCCTTGGTTAAGTATCTAAGTACTTCATCTATTTGATGCTGCTCCTACCAGACATTCAGTAATTCTAAACATACTGTAAAAATTTTCCCACAACAGGGGGAAGAAAAGCTAGTGTTAAACCTTTAGATCATTTCCAGCTATCACATACTTAAAATTTAATTAAAACAAAAGGTGAACCATTGACCCCTGGAAGTTTGTTCTTAAGCTATCCATTAGAAATACCAGGCAGAGGCAGTATGGCATAATGAATAGTGGTTACATTGGTAGTTAGAAGGAAAAATTGGTGCTACCTCTAGTGTTCTCTAGTTACGTGATCATGAGCAAGTCACTTAAACTAAATAGGTGTCAGTTTCCTTACCTGTAAAATCAGAAGATTGGACTAGATGACACAAAAAATGGCCTCCTGTTTCTAATCTGTAATCATATGATCTGTGTGAATTCTCTAGACTCTAAGTTCTGGATAGGTTGCAGTCTGTATTGCTAAGGAAAATTTAAAATTTAAAAATTCCTTAAATTGAAATTTCCTAAAAAAAATAAGTATACATGACCGTTATTTTGCTGTACAAAAAGAATCAGACTCTGAAATGTTGTACAATTAGCCTGTGAAGGAAATCAAAAATGCAAGCAGGCAAAAATATAGGGATTGGGAATTCAATGTAATGGTTCTTAGTCATCTCGCAGAGTTCTTTTGCTGGGTGTAGCTGGTTCAGTTCATTATTGTTTCATTGGAACTGATTTGGTTCATCTTACTGCTGAAAATGGCCAGATCCATCAGAATTGGTCATCATATAGTATTGTTGTTGAAGTATATAATGATCTCCTGGCCCTGCTCATTTCACTCAGCATCAGTTTGTGTAAGTCTCTCCAGGCCTTTCTGAAATCATCCTGTGGGTCATTCCTTACTGAACAATAATATTCCATAATATTTGTATGCCACAATTTATTCAGCCATTCTCCAATTGATGGGCATCTACTCAGTTTCCAATTTCTGGCCACTGGAGAGACCCAGAAAGTGGTGAATGGAAGGGACCAGATAGGCTAACTGCTTGGGGGAGAGGGTTTGCTTGTATCTCTACAGGTGGAGAAGGAATCAGATGGGTGCCAACGAGCCATATTCGCCTTGTCCATCGCAGAGAGATGAAGCAGACCCTTGAAATGAAGGAGAAGACCCAAGAAACATGGAGTGATTCTGTTGCTGATTGTGCTCACCATTTGAAAGAGTGTGGCAGTTATGGCATTTGACTCATGGACATAGAAAATTGTTGGACTTGAAAACCCTCAGGAATCATCAGATTCTTTGAGACATAAGACTTGAAAGCCCTCAGGAATCATTGGATTTTCTGAGAAATGATAAGACTGTTATAGGACTTCAAAATCTGCTGGAATCATTGGATTCCCTAACACGTAAAAAGACTTTTGCAGGACTTCAAAAACTTGGGGGGATGATTGGATTCCCTGATATGTGAAGCGATGGACAATAGATTGGTTTTGGGCTATCTCTTGGCTGCTGAAGAAAGCGTATGTGTGACTGCTGTTTACATACTCTCCTTCTAGGACTTCTGTCAATCTTTTACAACACCATGTTGATTTATATTGTTTGTTATACCATTACTTGGGTGTACAATTCATGTTTGTTACACCACATCAAGCCTGCACTGACTGTGGGGAGAGTCATCACTAATAGTCTCTGTGTTATTGCTATGTGCTTGTGTAATACCTCCCATGCTGATGGGTTTGTGCATAATAAGACCCTTCAGCCCAGAAACCCACTAGCAACCCCCACTTCCCTTTGGTGCTTTTCATCTCCCTTGCTGAGATGTCAGGGAGGGCGTGATTATCTCCTTTTTAGTGCTTTCACCTCCCTTCCTGAGAAGTCAGGGGGGTCATGATCACCTCCTTTTCGGTGCTTTCACCTCCCTTCCTGAGAAGTCAGGGAGGGTGTGATCACCTCCCCTTGGAGGCTCTGACCTCCCTGAGGAGTCAGGGATGGCATGACCACCTGTGTTCTAAAACAAAAGAAAGCAGGAGATGTAATGGGCTGAGGCTTGAGTTGATGCACTGAGGTCCCAAGCACATGAGGCTAAATAGTAATTGGACTATACTCTATTAATATATAAGCTTGGAGAAAGAATAGCCCCCGCCTACTCTTTGTGCAAGTCCTGATGTGTTGTATAGGAAATGATGATTTTGGTGGGTGGAGGCAGGGGAATGGAAAAGGAAGGGGAAGGAGAGACTGCTTGCATTGCCATTGGAACGGCCCTTCAGCTCAGATCTCTCTCTGCTATCGCAATCCTTCTTGCCCATATTGCTATCGCAATCTTTTTTCACCTCTTCACTTCAATAAAGATTGAAGATTTTCCCCTTAACCTGAATTCCTGACTCTGGCTGATTTTAAATATGCAGTCATCACAGGCTGCCACAAACATTCTTGCACATACAGGTCCCTTTCCCTTCTTTAAGATCTCTTTGGGATATAAGCCCAGTGTCACTTAACTTTTTAACCTCTTTATTGTAATAATGAATATTTTAATTATTTCATAAGATTTTTGCAAGTTTCAAATGATAATTTGAAGTGTCTTTAAAAAGTATAAAATGTTATTCAATTATATCATTATTAATACAGAGTTAAACTTGTCATAAAAATGTAAATATTTTGTTCATTTTTAAATCTAAAAATCAATAGAATTCTCATGTTACATCTCGTTCTGAAATTTCTGAATGCTCTAAAATGATGGTTTTACTATATTGATAGTGCCCATAAACATGCATGGGCCTATCTCTACCCATATCTTTGGCTTTTTCTCATATTTCTGTCACTTCTCTTTCTGTCTCTCTCTTCCCTCTCTGCTTCTGCTACTGTCTGTGTCACAGTTTCTGCCTCTGTGGCAAATTGGGGATTATTACCTTGTCATTTGCCTGATGTGGTTCTCTAAATTTTTTCCTAGACCTTCAAAAGGATATACATATTATGTAGAGAAGTTAGTTAATATGAGGAATGTGAATTTAGGAAGACAGTGAATGAAGGTGTTAGGATAGACTAAAGATGAACCAGAATTAAGTTTTGTATCACTTCTACATAATCCCTTAAATATCCATTGATATAATATATATTTTCTCCTGAAGTACTGATTACTTGAAACTCAGTGCTTTTCTTCCTTCCCAAAATCCCCAGGGGTTTTAAGTCAATATAAATCAATTCTTATTTTCTGTAACTATGACAAAGTAGACTAAGTCAATAAAGAAATGGTAGTTGCAAGTATTCTTTTTACAATATCTCTATCTTTTTTTGTGATGGAGATCTGCCTTAATCCATACTGGTAAAATATTCTTTAATATTTTATTTTTAAATACATTTCATGTTTATGTTTGTGCTATTGGGACAATAGCAAAGGTCTAAGTGGATTGCTCATCTTGAATTATTAAAACTTGTTCAGTATATTATGCTTTTTTTCTAAAGTTTCTTCATTTAAATCCCTGAAAAGAAAGAAAATGGAGCTTGAGTAAATTTAGCTAATAGTTCTAGAGAAAAAAATGATAATGAATTTTGGTTGTGTTTTTATGTTGATACTGCCTACTTTAATTGTGTTAGAATATATTTTGTCGTTAATATAAAATATATGCCAAAAGTTAGCCTTTGGGATTCACTGCTCAATAACTATCCTTATCTGCTACTGTATATTTATATATATATATATATATATATATATATATATATAATATATATCTGCTGCTATATATTTATCTCAGGCTTCAAATTACTTTTTAGAATGTATAATTCATTATTGGCTGTGAAAAATGAGTTCAACAGTATAAAGCCATTTCTTTCATGATATTTTTGATCTATGGAAATTGCCATGCTTCACAAATAGATATAACAAAAAAGCATCTTTATTATATGAAATCATTAATTCATAGAAGTCTAAATTACTTTACCATAAGATATTTGATATAAAACCTTACAATATACATTTGCATTTGAAGTATAATTTATTCCCATAAGCATTTAGTAGTTCTTTTTGTGTTTTGGTTCTGCATCTGCTCTTCTGCCTAGTTTCAATTCCATGGAACAAGATGCTCCTCCCAGGTTTAACTAATCACCTCTGATTTACTTATTGTTGTTCAAATGTTTCAATTATTTATGACTCTTCCTGACCTCATTTTGGGGAGGGTTAACAAAATTCTTTCCCCAGATTATTTTACAAATATTTACAAAATGAGGCAACTAAGGTTACATGACTTATCCAAAGTCACATAGCTTGAAAAATCTGAGATCAGATTTGAACTCAGAAAGATGAATCTTCCTATATCCATGCCCACTATTCTATCTACTATGTCCCTAATTCAAGCTTTAACTGAGATATCCCTTAGCCTCCTCTTCCCTCTAACTGGAGAGCTGAAGGATACAGTGCCAAATTCTTCCCAAGGCCTTTCATTATGGAGGGCAGAAATTGGACTTTTCAGGCTCACTTCACTCTGTATTTGTCAATTTACCTGGTTTCAGCTTCATAGAACAAGACATCTTGAAGCCAAATACACTATGGTGTTCTTCCCTGTTGTTGACTATTTTTGTGTATTGTCTTCTTCCATTACTCTAAGTTTTTGTTTTGTTTTGTTTTGTTTTGTTTTTAGGGCAGGAACTCTTTCTTTTAATTTTTATATTCCCCAATGTTTAACACAATGCTTGGCCCATTAATAAGTGTTTATTGAATTGTGTTGAATTTGAGCTAAAGATATGCCAATAAACTATTGTCTGAGATAAATGGTATGTGGTACTTTGATTAATTCAGATTTTGTAGTACTTTGAATGCACAAAAGATAGTCTGTGTCTGCGTAAGTCCTTAGAGATAGATTATAGAGATCTATGATCATCTCTTCCTCCTCCTTTTTTCTCCTCCTCTTCTCCTCCTCCTCCTCCTCCTTCTTCTCTGACTATGCAGGAAATTAAAGTGTAGTTTACTTAAAAATAATTTTTTTCCTTTGCTTTTTCCTTTTCATAATATAATTCCTGGAGTTTCATCGAGTCTATTAACATAATTTTTTAAGATGTTTACAAATGTGAAGAAGCAAAGATTCCTAAGGTTATAAAACTGCTTGTGAAACACTGTGAAATTTTGATATATTACTTTCATAAATTCTCAGAGGATAAAAATTGTGTCTCAGAATGATGGAATGAAGGACTATGAGGAGCTTTAAAAACTACTTAATGCAAATATAACGTGTAAAGAAGAGTAAACAAGGCAAGGGAAGCAAAGTAATGACTTGTTGAAGATCAC
Source organism: Antechinus flavipes (assembly GCF_016432865.1). Taxonomy (NCBI): domain Eukaryota; kingdom Metazoa; phylum Chordata; class Mammalia; order Dasyuromorphia; family Dasyuridae; genus Antechinus; species Antechinus flavipes. The sequence goes on along the minus strand of NC_067400.1, from coordinate 194,248,627 downwards.
ATAGTGTCTGATTTTCAGTGTAATGTTCTATTTTTTTTAATTTTCATATTTTAAAATTTTCTTTTTCATTATGAATCTAATAAATATAAACAGCATCAATATTTCAATAAATAAATAAAATATTATATATGAAGTCTTGAATTTCTAAATAGTTTGTATTTATTAAATTAACAGAACAGAAACAAGATTGCCTTTAGTCTGCTCTCTTACTTGTCTTTAAAAAATTTTAGTTGATATCATTTCCCCCTTCTTTAATGCTTTCATTAACAAACAGTTCCCCTCCCCCACACTCTCTTTTTATCCACAGAGCCCTTCCTTGCATAAAAAATAGATAATCAAGCAAAATAAAGCAATACACTGGCTATGTCTGTAAATATATGCATTTTCTCTCTGTATATGTCAAAATTTTTCTAAAGTCATAATTCAACATTAGAATTGTTTTCCTTTAGATTATTGTAATAATTGTGTATAATCTTCTGGTTGGTTTCTTTGCCTAAAATCTCTTCTTACTCTGGTTTATCCTTAACTGTCCAATTGATTTTTTTTATCATATCACCTTCTCCTCTCCTAAGTCTACAGTGGCTCCCTATTCCAGGATGAAATATAAAATACTCTATTTTGCTTTCTTCATAACCTGAACTCTTCTTGCCTTTCCAGTCTTACATGTTATTAGCACAACTGTTATGTTACTTATAAAACTCTGTTATTTCAGAGATATTGAGGTTGTTACTATTTCTCCTATAAGACAAGTCTCTTTGCACTGGCTATCCTTCATCCTCTTCTCACCTCTGCCTTCTGATTTCCTTAGCTTCATACAAGACTCAGCTAAAATTACAGCTTCTGCAAGAAAATTATGCTCTTCAATGTAGCGCTTTCCTTCTAGGATTGCCTCAAATTTACCCTGTGAATATTTTCTATGTACAGAAATTTGTCTTTTTTCCCATTAGATTGTGGGGTCCTTGATGACAAGAACCATATTTTTGTTTTTCCTTGTATCCCCAGAATGTTAACACAGGGTCTGACATATGGTAAACACCTAATAAATGCTTATTTATTTGGTTCTGTTCACTTCATGTTCATTCAAGCCGTGACTTTACCCACTGCTGAAGACATTAAAGCCAAGGTACAAACTGGGATTAGAGACCCCACTATGCTTAGCTGTAAACCAAGGTGGTTAAATAACAAAACTATTCGCCAGAGAACTACAAGCCACTGCTTAAAACTCAAAGGACTTGGCGGTGCCCTAGACCCTCCTAGAGGAGCCCGATATCGATAAACCCCGATATACCTCATAGTAACACTAGGCCTAAACCAGCCTCACCTGGCGTTTCTACACATCTGCACCCATGCCTTCTTCAAAGCAATGCTTTTTCTGTGCTCTGGCTCTATTATCCACAGTCTTAACGACGAACAAAATATTCTCAAAATAGGGGGCCTGCTTTCACTTCTCCCTATTACCTCTTCAGCTATTATCCTAGGCATCCTTGCCCTCATGGGCACACCCTTTCTAGCCGGGTTTTACTCAAAAGATTCAATCATTGAGGCCATAAACATATCCTAGTAAACACCTGAGCCCTGTGAAGACTTCATTTTCTTTTTTTCTTACATCACAATAATTTTCTATTAAATTCAAATACTACAATTTGTTCAGTTGTTACCAAATTTATGGGCAGCCACTTTGTTTCCAGTTTCTTTTTGCTTTTTTCTTCCTATAGCAAAGCCTTACTCTGAATAGTTTAATACATATGGACCATTTCCCTCTTACTTTGGGGAAATAACCAGTAGTGGTATCTCTGGTTATGAATAGGAACACTCTGGAAACTTTTTCTATAGAGCTCTAAATTACTTCCTAGACTCTTCTAGTCATTTCCTTTTGTGATTATATTCAGTCTTACAGAAAAAGTTAATGTTAGATGTCAGCATTTTTCTGTTATTATGTTATATGCCAGCATCTCCTTTCTTTTATAATTCACTATGGTATTGCCATGTTTATCTTAGTAGAGTATTCTTTAACTTAAAATGTCTGGATTTTGGCTATCAGTTTTCTGGATGTTTGAAATATATATTTGTTCAGGAGATAAATGGTATATTGTTTTTTTAAATTTTCATTTAAACTCTCATTAGACTGTGCAGCTAATTTCCTTTTGTGATTGTTTTTAAACATAGTATTTATGTTTTTTCAGTTGGTTATATTTTTCATCGGGTGAATCTAAAATTAGCTATACTCAACCTGTTTTCCAAAAATTATTTCTAATAGCAAAAATCTCACCTATTCTACTTTTTTAGAATTCTGACTTCATACCAATACTTGCAAACATTGCTGTATTCACTCCATTCTATTCCTCAGGGCATCCCCTATTTGGATATAGTTGTCCACTTTTTAGTCAAAGCTATTTTTTTCCAAGTTTCCCTAGGGAATCAAATATCTTTTTTATATATATTCCTTCTTTTTTCCATCCACATTCAGAGTTTTTCAGAGACCCATTTTTATATTTTGTTTTTTCTAATCATATATTTGCACTTATAGAGCTAGTCTCTTCCTCTGAGTTTGACTCTTGTACTTCTTTTCACATAGCACATCTTTATTTTTATTTGCCTTTTCTTGCCTGACACTGTCCTAAAACAGCTCAAAAGGAGGTAGTTGACTGATTTTCTGTAACCTGGCCCAAGGAATTCCAGACTTGGAACCATGCCCCATTTTCTTCCTTGATCCTTGTTTTCTATCTTTATTTTCTGGTGGTCTAATGTGGGTTCTGGCCTATTTACACAGAATTAGTTTTCACTCTTGGCCCTTAAAGACTCCCAGTGTAGATTTTTAAATTAGAGTAGTTTGCAGTATATTTTAGAGCTTTGTGGCACAGCTCTACTATCTTCAAACCCCATTTATCAGAAATAATGCTGGCTTCAGAAGGTTCTGTTTATTATATATCATTTTGGCTTCAGACCCTCTGAACTTACAGGGAATCTCCCACAGACAATTTTGGCTGGCTTCTTATGAATTTCTGGACTGAATAGATGAGTTTACTGGTATTTCTCTTTGATAGTGTTGAATCTTGTTCATTTCACATCCCTTTCCTTCTTCGCTAGTGTATTTTTCAAAGTACCTGGATTTGACTAGTATTTCTCACATGTTTATCTTTTCCAGAAGCTCCCCAATTTTCTTTCTACTACTGCATTAACTCTCCCATTCAACTCTAAATATGTCACAGTTACTATCTGAGTGTCTTGAACACATAAGTGTTACTGAAAGAAAATCTGACAAATTAATAAATAACATCTAAAGCTACTAGTGGGGAAAATAAAAAATAGGTCATATCCTGACTCCTACTGTTATAAGAGCTTTCCCTAGATATTGAGTGGCCCACAATAGATCACTTCAATCCCTAGTATGCCAGAGAAACTTGATAAAGATTAGAAAAATTTTATTTAACTCCAGCAACTCAGTACTGGTACATACTTGGTGCTCATTATGTTTCTCCTCACTGTGTTTAAATCAAAAACAATTTTTAAATTTTCCCCATAAATTATATTCATATTATATACAGAGAGGAACTATTATGTTACAAAAGATAATTTTTTCTTTTTTTTTATCAAGAGGAGCAGTTTGTCATTGCTAAAAACCATTGCATTGCTTCTCAGATACAATCCAACCTATTCTTCCTATTCAATGCTGACTAAACTCATTGTCTTTCTAAAATAACTGTGCAAGTAAAAGTAGAACCTCTGGTGTGCGGGCTTGCCAAGCCCTTTTTCATGACTTCTCATGACTGCTCATCCACCTTTGATTTCCATATTCACTTAACTCTTACTTGCTGCTCCAAGAGCTGGAGCATGAGCAACAGTCATATCCCACTAAAAACATCTCTGCAAACAGGGTTGAGGGTTGAGGGTTAAATGACAGGCATCAAACCCATCAGTGAGTTAAGGGGATGTCTATTTCAAGTAAGATTTTCCTGGCAGAAAGGAAGGATGAGAACAATTTGTTCCGAGATCCATGAAGACAGCTGATGCAAGTATTGTGGAATATTTAGCACTTGGACAAACTTCAAAAATGCCAAGGTCATCCATTGCTTCCAGGACATCTCCAGTTATCCTAACTTTTGTCTTGCCACTGGACTCCAATGGGTAGAAGAGAAAGAAAGGCTGATAATTTTGTAACTCCATCCCACTTAAATCCAACTCACATAAGAGTCAAGAGCATTCCATGATGTTAAAAATTAAAGAGAAACAATAGCAACAACTTATGTGTTGCCTCAATGAACCAATCAATCAGCTGATTATTAGAGCTGAAAGAACAGGAATTGTTCATTCAATTTTGAATGGATATGTGGATAGTTAGGCTAATACCTTTTTGTTAATCATAGATCTCATTGAAGGACCTTGTATATTTTAATGTTTGATACAAGCATTATTTAACATCACTTTGTATTCAAAATTGTATTATCTGCAAAATATGAAGGACTTTAACATCAATATTTGGACCTTAAACTGAACCTCCCCCATTAAAATAGCTAGCACATCTCCCTATTTGTGACTCCCTAAATATATATAAATAGTAGATCCATTACAAAGTCATAGAATCATAATTTTTATAATTAAAAAGGGATTTTAGTAGCCACCAAGTATAACCCATAATTAGAATAATTATTATAATTCCTACTTGAAGATCTCCAAAGAGAGAGATCCACACCTATGACTTCTTAAGGTAAATCATTCTACTTACAGAGAGAGGATGTTTTTTCCTGTCTTTTTTCCCCTGCAACTCCTCAAATATCATGCTGATATTTTGCAACTTGTACCCACTTTTCCAGGTCCAGCCCTTTGGAGACAAATAGACCAGTCCTTTCTCCACACAACAACCCTTCACAAACTTAATTAGAGTTATCACATATCCCCAATTTCTCTGTCCTCCAGGTTAAATCCTTCAACCAATACTCATAAGACATGAAATAAAGGCCCTTCCCTTCACCTTCACCTGGTGGCCTTTCTCTGCATATGCTCCTTTTTATCAAAGTTCTTCTTAAATTGTGAAAGCTGATACCGATCAAACTCCCAAGAAAATATTTTACTGACCTAGAAAAAATAACAACGAAATTCATCTGGTCAAGGATTTCAAGGGAATTAATGAAAAAAAGCAAATGAAGGTGGCCTATCTGTACTAGATCTAAAACTATATTATAAAGCAGTGGTCATCAAAACTATTTGGTACTGGTTAAGAAATAGAGCAGTTGATCAGTGGAATAGGTTAGGTTCACAGAACAAAATGGTCAATGGTGATAGCAATCTAGTGTTTGACAAACCCAAAGATCCCAGCTTTGGGGATAAAAATTTACTATTTGACAAAAACTTCTGGGAAAATTAGAAACTAGTATGGCAGAAACTAGGCATTGACCTACACATAACACTGTGTATCAATATAAGGTTGAGATGGGTTTATGATCTAGACATAAAGAATGATATTATAAACAAATTAGAAGAACATAGGATAGTTTACCTCTCAGATCTGTGATGGAGAAAGGAATTTGTGACCAAAGTAAAACTAGAGAGTATTATTGATCACAAAAATAGATCATTTTTATTATATTAAATTAAAAAGTTTTTGTACAAACAAAACTAATGCAGACAAGATTAGAAAAGAAGCGATAAACTAGGAAAATAGTTTTACATTCAAAGGTTCTGATAAAGGCCTCATTTCCAAAATATATAGAGAATTAAGGCAAATTTATAAGAATTCAAGCCATTCCCCAATTGATAAATGGTCAGAGAATATAAACAGACAGTTTTCAGATGAAGAAATTGAAATTATTTGTAGTCAAATGAAAAGATGCTCCAAATAATTATTGATCAGAAAAATTTAAATTAAGACAATCCTGAGATACCACTACATACTTCTCAGATTGGCTAAAATGACAAGAAAAGATAATGACAAATGTTGAAGGGGATATGGGAAACCTGGGACACTGATAACATTGTTGGTGGAACTATGAACAGATCCAACCATTCTAGTGAACAATTTGGAACTATACTCAAAAAGTTATCAAACTATGTATACCCTTTGATCTAGCAGTGTTTCTACTGGGATTATATTCCAAAGAGATCTTAAAGGAGGGAAAGGGACCCACATGTGCAAAAATGTTTGTGGCAGCCCTTTTTGATGTGATAAGAAACTGGAAACTGAGTGGATGCCCATCAATTGGAGAATGGCTGAATAAATTATGGTATATGAATGTTACAGAATATTATTTTTCTGTAAGAAACAACCAGCAGGATGATCTCAGAGAGGCTTGTAGAGACTTACATGAACTGATGTTAAGTGAAATAAGCAGAACCAGAAGATCATTATACATGGCAACAAGAAGACTATAAGACAATCAATTCTGATGGTCATAACTCTCTTCAACAATGAGATGATTCAAATCAATTCCAATTGTTCAGTAATGAAGAGAGCCATCTACACCCAGAGACAGGACTGTGGGAACTAAGTGTGGACCACATCATAGCATTCTCACACTTTCTGTTCTTGTTTTCTTGCATTTTGTTTTCTTTCCCAGTTTTTTTTCTTCCTTTTTGATCCGAGTTTTCTTGTGCAACAAGATAACCATATAAATATGTATACATATATTGGATTTGACATATATTTTAATATATTTAACATGTATTGGACTACCTGCCATCTAGGGGACAGGGAGCTGAGAAGGGGATAATTTGGAAGAGAAGCTATTGCAAGGGTCAATGTTGAAAAATTACCCATGCATATATCTTGTAAATAAAATACTTTAATTTCAAAAAAAAAGAAAATGATTGAATTTTTAAAAAATCTGTGAAAGCTGGAATTCAATTCAATAATTTAATTGAGGTTCATTGAGGCTCCCAGTTCATTATTCTATGGAAATCATGTCTCTCTTAATGTAGCACTTAGCTACATAAACGTCATATTCCATTTCTTTATTATGTCATAGAGATGACTCTGGATCTTTGAAAGCTATGCCAAAAGAAAAACTCTAGACTTTTCAACAATTTAAGAAAGATTTCAAATATAGTTCAGACTAATATTAGTCTATTTCTACTGTGATATGGCCAAACTATGTAACCATGGAGAACCTTATCATCTGCAATTTAACCATTTGATAATGAATTTATTGGCCATAAAAAGCTAAGAAATTGAGATGGAAAGGGAGATCATGAAATGACTTTCATCCTTAAGGGAATCCCTTCTGTTTCTTCAGTAATGATGATGGAGTGATAGAAATGGGGAAAGACGGTGCTTAGAATAATATAATTTTAGATTATCTATAAACATTTATTTCACTAATTACTTTAAATGTGAGATCTCAGTATTAATTAATATTGAATTGATTAATATTGAAACAATTATGAAACAAGAATATCTATTTTTTTCCAGCAATGAAACCAAAAGATAAAGGAATCACAATTAAATGGAAGAACATATTTTATCTTCTCCTTAGGGAGGAAAAAGAAGTGATCAGAATAGATTTCATTTTGGAGTAAAAAACAAGATGAAAAATTGCCACTTGTTCAGTGTAAGATACTTGTTCATTTCACTTCATAGTAATGAGCATAAACAAAAAGACAACAATGAATGAATAGCCTTCATTATGTATCCTTTTTTCCTTTATTTTTAAGTACCACTATCACTAACTCTCCCTTCTTATAATTTTCTGCCCTTGTCAAAGAAAGATTTCTTTCATAAGGAGAGTAAAACAAAACAAAGTTACACATCGGTGATGTCTGAAAATGTATGTTTTGTTCTATATCACTAATCTTTCACCTCTTGGTAAAGAAATTAGGAGCATATCTATAACCAATCAGTTTGTTGAAATTATAGTTATTGCATTAATCATATGTGATGACCGCGTTTTTAAAATCAGCTGGAGTCAGGAATTCAGGTTAAGAGAAAAATCTTCAATCTTTATTCTTTTTGAGGTGAAGGGAGATCGCGATAGCAATATGGGCAGCTGCGACAGGAAGCCAGACAGCAGAGGTGAAGGGGGATTGTGATAGCAATGAAAGCAGCTGTGTCAAGAAACCAGCCAGCAGTCTCTCTTTCTACTTCCCTTTCCACTCCCCTGCCTCCACCCACCAAGATCGTCATTTCCTATACAACACATCAGGACTTGCACAAAGAGTGGGTGGAGGCCATTCTTTCTCCAAGCATATATATTAATAGAGTATGGTCCAATTACTATTTAGCCTCATGTGCTTGGGACCTCAGTGCATCAACTCAAGTCTCAGGCCATTACAATAATAGTTTTAAAGTTGTTTTTCAGCTTCAGATAGTTGTGAACACTTCGATCATTTCTTATCATATAATAATATTTATTACATTCATGTACTATGATTTGTTTAATCATTCCCCAAATTATTTGCTACAACAAACTTGTTGTTGCAAAGAATTTTGCACATGGGGATACTTTTTCTTCTCTCTGATCCTTTTATGTTATCAGCCTGCTATTGATTCTTTCGAGTCAAAGATTATACACAGTTTAATGATTTGGGGGAATAGCTCCAAATTCCTTTTCAGAATTGTTGATCAATTCACAGCTTTACCAACAGAGTCACTACTCTTCAGTAAGTTGTTTTATGGTATATTTAAGACAATTATATGATCCTTTATTGCTTCTTTTGAGAACTGCTTCTTCATATCTTTGATGAGATATTGGAGAATAGTTGCTTTTTTATGTTTGTACTAATTTTTTATATATATTTTGAATATCAACATTTAATTGCAGCATATCATTTCTTCCAATTAATTCTTTTCTTTCTTAATCTAATTGCATCAATTTTGTGCAAAATCTTTCAACTTTATTTAACCAAAATTGTTCATTTTATCTTTTTTGATCCTCACCCATCCTTGTTTGGTTATTAACTTTTCTAGTATTCATAATTTTGAAAGGCTATCTCCTTTCCTATTCCTATAACTTGTTTATAACTTTTTATATCTAGATTTTGTAACTGCTTGGATTGTATTTGTGATAGAAAGTGTGAGGGCTTGCTTGGAACACAGTTGCTGCTATATTGTCTTCTAATTCTTCCAGAAAATTTCGACAAATAGTGAATCTTTATATCAGTAGTTGACTTGTTGGATTACTAAACACTATTCCTTCTGGCACTAGTATGCTTAATGTATTTTTGTTAAGTTAAAAAAAGCAAACTACTCTTGATGATTACTGTTTTATAATTAATCTTTGTGGAGGCCCTTTTTCCTCTCACTTTTTTTTTCATTATCGTCTTTAAGTTTCTTGATTTTCTTATCCTTCAAAATGATTTTTTCTTTGCGATTTATAGAGACAAAGCTCTCTTTGTCAGCTTATTATGGACTGGTTCTATAAATTAATTAGTTTTTTTATCATTATATTGGTGTTGGCCAACATGAACAATTAATTGATATCTCTCTAATTTTTAATTATTTAAAGAGCATTTTTTATATGTATTCATGTGATTTCTATGTGTTTCTAAGTTGGATTCCCAAATATTGTCTTAATCATGTAATTATTTTTAGAGGAATTTTTTTTCTATCTTTCCTGTTGGATTTTCTTGGTGACATATAAAAAAGTGATGCTTTTGTAATTTTATTTCCTTCCATTTTATTACCATTATTATTTCAAAAAATCTTAGTTGAATCTTAAGAGTTCTCTAAATAAGCCATAATATCATCTGAAAAAAGGCAACAATGTTGTTTCTTCTTTGTATGCACTCTCAATTTATTCTTCTCATCTTGCTGCTATAACTAGCATTTCAAGAAGTTTCTACAGTGGATAGAATGTTGGGTTTGGAGTCAGGAAAACTTAAGTTCCTGCTTCAGATATCTAACCTGGACAAGTTATTTTATTTTATTTTAGCTTTAGTTTCTTCATCTGTAATATGGGGATAGTAATGGCACTTTGCAGTATTGTGAGGATAAAATAAAATATAAGAAGATCAAATACAGTGCTTTGCAAACCATAAAGCGTTACATTAAATGTTAATTTTTATTATCAAATAGTAGTGACATTGGACATTGTCACCTTACTTCTAATATTATTGGAAAGGCATCTAACATTTTTTAATTGTCAAATGGCTCTTAAGAAGATGAAATGGGGAAAAGTAACTGTTATGTCAAGTACACAAAAAGGAAATCCATTCTGGAAACTGTAAATACATTAAGATTTTGTTATATCTTTGGAAAAGAATGATACCAAATGAATGAAAAAACACAATAACAATATTATTTCTATTTTTTTTTTTTTTGCTGAGGCAATTGAGGTTAAATGACTTGCTCAGGGGGAGGACCTAGGGCTGGAGCCAAGAAGCCCCTCATGATCACCAGCAGACATTTCAATCCCTGGGAAACTCAGGTCTCCCAAGTTTTGAGAAAGATAACAACTTGCAGCTACATTTGTTCTACTCTCCTCTTCCTTCCTAGTCTGCCATGGATTGAGGTACTGACTAGTTGAAGGTCCTTAGGATTCTATTGTCTCAAGTCCTTCTGACTCAGTCTAATTGTCAGTTCCCCCTAGGAGAATAAGGAAAAAAGGGGGGTCTTCAAAGAAGGAGGACCAAAGAACCAGAAAAGGAGCCCTCTGGGGCCTCGGGCAAGGGGACAAAACTGAAACCTTTAGGGAACATGAATGAGTTGGCGCACAAACTGAGCTGTTGTGTGGTAGAGAAACCCCAGGCAAAAAAGAAGAGAAGGCAGATTGACAGGACCATGATTGGAAAACCAATGACTTTTGTTCATCTAACACACATTGGCACTGGAAATGGACTTTGCATGACAGGTGCCATACAAGAGCAAATGAGGTCCAAGGGAAATAAGTTCAGGCCATGAAGCAGCTCCAGGGGCTTATAGTTCTAAGAGAGAAGGTTTTGCCATCTTGGAATCCCCAGTCCTGTGGTCAGCTAAGAAGAAATGCTGCCCCTTCCTGAACCAATGACCCCAGGACCTTTCCCTCTGTCTTCCCTACCTATCAGTGCCTAGAAGGGCTTGGGAACTTGGACTCCTCTCTATATCACCCTGGTCAAGCCCCTTCTGGAAATGGGGTCAAAGCATCAGGACTGACCAAATGAACACTTGCTAACCAGCAGTAGCCTTGGATACCCAAGTACCTGATATAGGAGCTCTTACACCCACCCTTGGGAGGAACCAAGGAACTAGGTTCCTTAATGATTGTCTAGGTCCTGGGCTGCTCTTTAACTTGGACTGCTAACTTAGGAATCTTCTGCTTGGGCTAAGTGGGTTGCATTGTCAAAGCTAAGGCCAGCTTTGTTGATTGCTACCTACATCCACATCCTCTCCAGCTCTCTTCCTGGACTGAAAGCAAATTTCAGGCAAGGGGCCAGGGAAGACAACTACCAGCTTCTCTTATTTCCCGCTGTGGACTCTAGCTCCTCAGCTCACAGCATTTCAGCCTCTCTCTCGGAATACCTAGGGCCTTTTAAACCTGGTTTCTATAGCATTCGAATCTATCTGCCAGTAATCTCCTCACCCACCTTTATTTTTTAATTAAAAAGTTAATTTAAAATCAGTTCTCTTAATTACCCCCCAACCATGTCAGGAACTATCACAATCCCCACTGCATCTATTCTCAAGGTTGGGAATTGAGAGAAACCGCCTGTGTGCTAAACATTTGTCCTTCTGTCAAATCTTCAGGATCAGGCTTGACCTCCATTGACCTCCTCTGCTGGCATAGGTGAGGGAGAGAATGGAAAAAGGAGATGGAATCTGGGACTACAGAAGGAAGCTATACCTCAGGGAGGACCTTCTAACCATCCTACAGGAGAGAGAGAGAGAGGGCTACCTTTAAATTTCTATCTAGAAATCTCATGTGAATGTGCCCTGCTTGCAGGCAGGGTTCTGCTCAGAGTATAAATCCTAGCAGATTTGAGTTTTGAAGAAATGTTTTTTTCCCAATGATTTTCAGTTCTGGTCCATCTTAAGAGTCTCTGCAATTGGACTGTGGAAAAACAGACCATCCCTTCTAGCCAGAGTTAGCAAGATTCTACACCTTTCCAAGCCATGCAACTTTATTTTAATATCTGTATGTGTGTATCTAATGTTTCTGTGATTAGTGTATGTTTGTATGACATGGTCATTCTTGCTAAATGGAAGCGAGATCCCAGAAGGCATTGGTAGAGCACCCTGGGATGAGTAGGACCAGTGCAGTGATGAAAACTCTACATATTGTTCTCCTTCTGTGCAATACCAGACTCAGGTGAGGGTTAGGATGAATTCTTTGTAGTTCCCCACCTAATAAAAAAGGCCAGTGTTGTGGGTATCTCCATAACTCCAATCTTCCTCTGGTGTTCTCTGCTTTTTTCCCCCTTTTTGAAGGGGTAGGGAACAAGATTGAGGAAGGCACAAAGCCAAACAGAAACCTGACCCTCTATTCAGGCAAGGAGTTCTCTGTGGTCGCCTCGGTGGCAGGAAGGAGCCACTAAATGAAGAACCATTACCAGCACAGGATGCAAGACTCAGGTCTTCCGTCTTTCTAAGTACTTTGCCTCCTTCTGCACTGATTAGAAAGGTCCTTGCATTCGCAAAACTCTGTTCTTCCTACTTTTTTAACATCTCTTTAGATCAATAGTTGATGTGGCACAATAATTTTCTGATTCACACTTGGCTCATCTTTCTGGTAGCCTAGATTCTAACCCTGAAAGCTAAGTGGGAATCTGCCTGGGAATTGACTTGGTTCTGGAAGGGTGAGGTACTGTCTGCTCAGCTGGATCTATGAATACTGACGGCTTTCATTTCTAGTCTTGGGTCACACTCCTTTTTGTCTTCCCTTTTTGAAAGCTCTTATACTATTGGCCTTTCCTTTTATGGAACTCACTTGATATTACTTATGCCTTTCCCCATCACTTCTATCAACTTCCAAAAGTGATTGGGGTGGGTTTGAGAGTCATAATTTATCAAAACAAAGAAACAACAACAAAAAAAAAAAACTTCCAGACTTTGTTAAATACATTTTTTTCAAATAAAAAAAAAAAATTCTCCAGAAAAAAAAAAAAAAATGACTTGCTCAGGGTCACACAAGGAGGAAGTGTTAAGTGTCTGAGGGCAGATTTGAACTCAGGTCCTCCTGACTTCAAGGCTGGTGCCCTATTCACTACACCATCTAGCTGCTTCAAAAATATTATTTTAAAAATTTATTATTATTGTTATATATAATATATAATATAATATTGTATTAAATTATTTCTTTAAAATGTTTAAGAATATTTCAATTTTCAAATAGATTTTCCTCTTTGGTCTGCTTTGAAAACCCAGGGAAATAATAGTAACTTACCCAATCCAAGGCATGAGGAGAATCTCTCTTAAATCTGCCATCATAGATAGAATACTCTTCAAAAATGGTGATTGGACTTGTCTCTGGAGATGATTGATATCATTTACACATATATAGCTCATTGAATTTGTCAAGCTGAGTAAACTATAGGATGAGTGCTTATCATGGACTTAGCTCAGTGTGCCTGGAATGGCCAAATAAACCATCCAAAGAACAACTATTTATGTTTCTGCAATAGTAGTAGTGGGTGCCAAGGATATAAATTCAAATGTGAGAGAGAAAGAGCGTCACTCTCTTCAAAGATCTTATATTCAACTAGATGAAGTCAACACATTCATACATAAGTTAATATAGGGCTACATGCAATATGCATATACACTACAAACTAGGAGAAACAGGAAAGATTTAAAGAAAGGGAAATTGAATTAAGCCCTAAAAAGAGTGAAGGTATCTAATAAGCAAAGATGAAGAAGAAGAGCATTCTGGGTACATTTTTGTGATATGAGTCCCAAGTTCTCTCTTCAGCTGTCTCTGAATATGACTTTTTCTTGTCAATACCTTCATTCTATCCATCACTCAGAAGCAGATGAGCTCCTTCACACCTCTTGGAGGAAAAATTTTAAATTAAAATTTTAACGTAAAATTGCCCCAGGGTACTGCCTCTGAGAAAACTTCCTTATGCTTCTACTTACCAATTTTCCTTCTGCCAATTAAAATTGCTTAATTATCATTCAGGCCATTCCTAAGTCCTTTGTCCAGATTTAACTTTTTATTGCCATTGCCCAATTTGGAAAATTATGGAACATAAAACAATAAGACTTTTTCTATTAAATTTTTGAGCCCATAGCCAGAAAAAAAAAACAAATCCTGACTATTCTAACCAAAATTCTGCCTTCTCTCTCTACTGATAGAAAATACCTGTGAACATCCTATATCTAACTCCCCTTCCACAAAAATTAAATACATACAACTAACAAATTGTTATGACTAATTTTAATGTATTTTACACTTGCATTTGGTCCTAATTAAGGGGAAATTCAAATGAATAGTAAAGAGGGTAGATTTGAATTGAACATATATTCTTTTCTATGTAGATAGAGAAAAGGAATCAGGCATTGCTCATCTATCTTTTGCATCTAAAGCATCTGCCCTCTTTTAAATACCTATGCTAAAAATTTAAAACATTGTTCTTTTATTTCCCATTTATTTTGTATGTAAATGTTACAAACAGCATGGTATAGAGTAGAGGTATCAAATAAGCTGCTTGTGGTCTCTAACACTCTGAGTGAAGGAAATCAGATTAAAATATATTTGGGAAATTTTTGGTGAAAGAAATTTAAAATGCCATAGAACATAGATGAAATTAATATGTAGTTTTCAAAGTGAATACATGGTCCAGAGAGATCCTGATGTACATCACTCCCTGCCTACTTTCTATTTGAATTGAACAACCTTTGCTAGAAGGAATAATGGTATTGAGTTTGGAGGCCAGAAGAAAAGTGCTCAAGTCCTGCCTCCAAAAATTATTAGCTAGTCAACCTTAGGTAAGTTTTCAAGGCTACATCATATACTATCCTATTAAATGTTATTAAATGAATAAAATGAAGTCATGTTAGGCAGATACTCTATGAACTTTTTGGAAAAAGGGAAAACCAAGGGGGAAAAAAAACAAGATGAGAAGCTGAGGAAAGACTGCAACCTAAATCAGTGGTAAGAGTAAATGTCCCAAGAAAATCAATTATCTTTCAAAAATATATTTGATAATTGAAACAATTATATCTTCTTTGTCCTCCTCCTTTTCCTCTTCCTCCTCACAGTGGATAGAATGCTGGGCTCGAAGAATTAACTTTTTAAAATTGGAGTCTGACCTCAGACACTTAATTAGCTGTATCATCTTGGACAAATGATTTAACATTTGTTTGTCTGAAATTTCCTCATCTTTAAAATGAAGATAATAACACTATCTACACCCCAGGATTATTATGAGGATAAAATGAGATAATATTTGTAAAGCATTTAGCACAGTGTTTGGCATATATTGGGTGTCATATAAGAATTAGGTATTTATTATTATCATTAAATTATTATTCTGTCTCATCATTTCCCTTTTCCTCTTATTTCCTCCTCTTTCTTCTCTTCCTCCTCCTCCTCCTCTCTTTTTTAAAAAAAGAGAAAAATACAGAGTTTCAGTCTTTTTGCTAAGCATTAGGTTTTTTTATCCTTTAGATTATTTTTTCTATTGGAGCATTTCTATCCTTGAATGAACCAAAATAGAAATTGATCCCATTGGAAGAGTCATAACATTAAACTATTTACTCTTAGAATGCTGATCTTATTACAATTATATTATCAGCAATACTATAATTATAGTATTAATGTTAAATAAATTTTCCTCAAAATGTATTTCTATGATCTTGCATAAACCTAGTCCATTTCCACTATTAATTGCAAAAGCAAGTTATGCTTAAATATATCTAAATACAAACTGAGTGTGGATGATGTCCCTTCTTTTCTTTCCGTATTATGTACACAAAATATTTATTTAAATATATTTTTAGATATATAAATTAATTTTTAAATATGGAAGGAAGAGAAGACCATGTATATGTATTTAATGAAATTATAAAATGTTTAATATCTGCTGACCATTATCTCAAATGTTGGGAATAAAGAAAAAAAATTTAATTCTATTTTTAATGAGTCTATCTGTAGAGACATATGCATATACAAATGTAGACAAAATGAATGACAAGTGAGTATAGTACAAAATACATACAAGGTAATTAGGGAGAGAAGAAACTAGCATTTTGAAGAGAATTAGGAAAAGCTTCATGGAAGTAGTATTGTTTGAACTTCATCTAGAAGAAAGTTAGGAATTCTATGAATTGTAAGAAACAACTGAGAAACATTTTCCAAGGATGGGATATAACTGATATAAAGTATAGAGATGAGAGAATGTCAGTAAGAAAATGAAGGGAGGGAGTTTTGAAAGACTTTAAAAACTCAGCAAGGAGATTATATTTTATCCTTGAAGCAGTAAGGAACTACTAGACTCTATTGAGTGGGAGATAGATATAGTTGGATCTTCATTTAAGAAAAATCATTCCATTAACTGCCTGGAAGATCAAGACAAGAAGACCAAATAGAAGGCAATTTAAATAATCTAGATCAATAAGTCAAGCATGTTTTAATATTTTAATATGTGACTGGTACTATGCTAAGTGAGCAGTGATAAGGGTTAAACCAGGGTAGTAGAGAGAAAGGGTCAGATTTAAGAGCTATTGGAATGGTAGAAATAGTTGTATTTGACAAATAATTCGATGAGCAGGGTGAGAAAGAATAAGGAGTCAAGTAAAATGTCAAAATTATAAGTTTAAATGGTGCATTTGATAAAAATAAAGAAGTATCATAGAGGCATATGTTTTGGGGAAAATATAATTATCTGAAATATCTTCTGAAATATATTAAATTTAAGACATCTATGGGACATCAAGTTAGAAATAATTTGGACATATATATATATATATATATATATATTTGTTCAAGAGAAAGAATAATATTGACTACGTGGTTCTACTAGATAATTAGGTTAGATATGAACGTTAAACCCGTGAAACCTAAGAAACCACCATAAGAAAATGCAGAGACAAGAAAAGAGACTTTAGGACAAGGTCTTAGGGTATACACATAAGTGGGGCATTATATGGATGACAAAACAGCAAAATTGACTAAGAAGGAGCAGTGGGTCAGGTAAGAAGGGGATTAGATGAAAGTAGCTTGATGAAAACCCAAAGAGAGAAAAAAAATATGCATATATCCAAGAAGAGTATAGAGAATAGTGTCAAATATAGCAGAAAAATCCAGGATCTAAAGACTGAAAAAGAAAAAAAATTAATATGTCAGTTGAGAAAGCGGTCATTGGCAAATTTGAGAAAATAGTTTCAGTTGAGGGATGAGGTCAGAAGGCAGATTTCAGAAAAGTTTAGAAATAAATAAGAAAATAATTATTAGCACAGGGGTTGATTTTACAAAAGTGGAACATGATTTCATTCTCAGACACTGTAGTAATAATAAGTAGCCAAACAATGATCTTTAGGAATGTAAAATACTTTAAATATTATCTCATTTTATTCTCCAAACAATACTGGGAGATAAGTACTATTGTTATCTCCTTTTCACAGGTGTGAGAAAAGGAAGATGGGCAGATAAGTGATTTGTTCAGTCACACAATTGGTAAGTGTACAAAGCTGGATCAGAATTCTATCCACTGTATCACAAAAAGGTAGAAGAAAAGAAGAGAATGTTTAGATTAAGTCAAAGCATTTTTTGAATGAAAACGGGAGAGAAAAAAGAACTCAAAGCAAATGAACTCAATTTCCTCAGGAAAATTTTTTTAAAAAGTCTTTTCAGTAAAGTCCTCCTCAGCTGAGAGAATAGGATATTTGGAGGTATGAGAGAATAGAGGATAGAAGAGAGGGTTTAAAATAACTTTTGTTATTTTATAATAATATAATATAATATTAATGATAAATATATAAATAAATAAATAAATGTAAATAAAAATAAATAATAAAATAATGATATAATAAATGGGATAAGGAAGCAATAAGAAAAAAAAAAAGGATTGCCTTGCCCCAGAGATGGTCCAGTTGACACTAAATAATAAATTTGTAAGGTACAAATTTGGCTGGTCAAAGATGGAGTTTGGACTCTGGAGTTGGGAGCCTGAAGTCTTCTCTGTGGCTGAGAGCATCATGGCAGAAAAAGCCTTCTGTTTCTGGGACTCCTTTAAATACCCCAGCAGACTATTATTGACTACATTACGACACTGCATGTGCAGCTGTAAAACATCACATCACCACATTACCCTAAGTATACATCAACTAGATTGACAGCATCATTACATTATATCAAGTATATGCTTAGAGAACTACCATCTCACATTGAATATGTACTTAACTACAAACACCCTGCTGTCTTAAAAGAAGAATGACTTGGAGATTGCTATAAACATGCAAAATGACATGGATAGGATGAAAAAAATTAATGGAATGAATTCAGGGGAACAGAGGTTATTGAGTGATGGCAGCAACTTCTGGAAGTGGCAGTGAGGGTCAAGGATTGGTTCAACTCTATCTTTAGGAGCAGGGCAAGACACAAAGATGGGAGATGGAGTGCTGATGTGAAGCCAGTTTGCTACATGGTCCAGTATGAGAAAGGAGATAAGGTATAATGAGGCACAAATGTATGCCAATCCTGAAGGGCTTTATAGATAAATGTAATCAAAATAATACGTGATACAGTGGATAGAATGCTGAGTTTGGAATCAAGAAGACCTGAGTTCAAATCCAGCCTCAGACACTTACTAACTACATGACCCTAGGGAAGTCATTTAATCTGTTTGTCTCAGTTTCCACAGCTAAAATGAACTGAGGAGACAAATGGCAACGAATTCCAGTATCTTTGTCAAGAAAATACTACATGGAGTCATAAAGAGTCAGACACAACTGAACAATGACTAAACAATAACAATCAGAATAATAATCCACATTTATATATGCATACATAGAGTATGGACTGGGATTTCCTGGGTAAGTAAACATATCCAGGTCATACTCCGTATGTTCCTCTGAAAGTATTGTAAAATTCACAGAGTGCTTCCAAAAACTTCTGATTTGATGCAGAAATTTTTATTTTGCATATTATCCAGACCGTTTTGCTTTTAAAGCTCAGTAAAATATGGGTACACCTGCTGAAATTTGGGGCCTGCCAAATTTTCAGGCAAAATGTTATTCTTAATCCTGCATAACTAAGGACTTCCAAATGGTGACTCCAAATGGCAACAATTACTTTGAAAAGAGAATACTAATAGCTGGAGGAAGCAGAAGGAACTTTTTTTCAGGATGTATCTGTGTTGAACATAAAAAGAAACTAAGGATGCTGGGAGTTAGAGGTAAAAAGAGAAAGCATTCTAAACATGAGGAACAGAGATAAGCTGTTGGAATCCTTACAAAATATGAAGTCATTAGAATTGATAGAGACAATAATTATCTAATTTAGCATGGTTCAGTATGATTGATCTGATCTTACAAGGAGATGTTATGGGCCAGAAGAAACAAGGTACTAAGTGAAATTGATAGAAACAATGCTTGTGTTCACACCTTTAGAGAGCTCATATAAGCAAGAAGCTTTTAGGGCCAGAGAGCACTCTGGGACAGACACAGGAGGACTCTGGGAAGAAGCCCACAAGCCCACTCTCGGAGGTGGAGTCAGATTCATTCATTTCATCTCACACCACTGTGGTGGCTGGGCTCCTGCACTTCTCCTACTGAGACCAAGGCTGGTCTGAAAGACTCTCCAGAAAGCTGCCCAGCCCCAGGCAAGGAGACAAGAGATTCATTCCAACTTTCATCTTGGTGCTGGCTGGAGAAATTCAGAGTTGAGCTAGAGGCAAAAGACTAGCAACGATAGCTCTCAGAAACAAGGAAAGTGGAAGCCTCTAAGAAAGCTACCCGGGGCCCAAGGAAGGAGAAAATAAATGTTTGAACTTTTATCATCTGGCTGCGTTTGAGTGATTATTACTTTCAACTGAATGGCTGCCTCCAGAAAACCTCCCCAAGAAACCTGCTCCCAGAGAGAAACATCTTATTATATAAAAGAAAAGAACACCGCAATAAGCAAAGACACAGCAATGAGAAATGAAAGGTTGAATGAACTTCAGAAAAGTCAGGTGCAAAATAAATGTCTACAAGCAGAAAAAATGTTCTACCATGGACTTTCTTTATAAAACTAGTGATATATGAATTTTCCAAGTCTATAGCAATAAAAATATAATAAAATTTCTAACAATATGCTATTTTTATGTCTAGGTGACTAAGACTTCCTGAAGATAACAATGATAATTAGCATGTAGATAGTGCTTTAAGGCTTGCAAAACCCTTTACATGCAATCTTGTATGATCCTCAGAATAATGATGTGAGGCAGATACTTCCATATTATAAATGAAGAAATTGAGGCTGAAAGTGATTGTGTCCTTTGCCAAGGGGCCCACAGTTTGTAAGTATCAGAGGCAGGATGATTATAATGACAGAAGAGGAAACATACCTGATTTTACCAAGCTGGAAAGCCTTAAGCATAAATTTGCCATAATAATGTCCTGCATGTCTGCTCTCTGATGGCCAGGCAAACTATGTCTTCAGAATCTCAGGTGTACTTTTTAGAATATAGAAACTCATGAAGACATGGAAAAAGTATTTTTCAAAGGTATGGAGAAGTTGTTATCTGCACCAGTGAAGAAAAATACACATGGAGAAAATCATTCCTGTTAGAAAGTAATGATAACATATGATTTTTTAAAAATCTCACAAATAGAGCAAATCTATTTTAACTTGATCTATATCTGGCCACTTGACCCAGATGGCTCTCAAGGAAAAAGTAAGGCAGGAGATCTTGCACAGCCCTCTCTCAATTACCAATTCATTTGTGTGTCATGGTATCATTCTCCTAACATCATAAGGTACTCTTTGAGAATGAAGGACTGACTAACAACAACAATCTCTGTAGATTCTATAGCATAATCACAGAATTTCAGAGATTGTAAAAACCTTAGAATTCATCAGGCACAACCTGACAGACCTGAACAACAATTCCTTTTATGATACACACAACAAATGGTCATGCATTCCTTTAATAAATAATTTTTTTTCAAAAGCTACACAAAATGGATCACAAAGTAAAAAATCAATCATATCTAAATACAGTAAAAACTAGTTTCCTTGAGACTACAGCCATAAGGGAGATATATCAAGTGTTTTGTAAAGGTACAATTCTATTAAAACCCTCAAAATTTCAGCCTTAGTTTTAAAGTGTTTATATTTTTAACTTATTAAAAGCCATTGGTTCTAACCTTCCAGTTGGGATGACAACATGTAACTTTTAATAATGGAAAAACCTCAAAATAAACAACAGAACCTAATAATAATAATAAACTTCTGAGTTTCTCAGTCCCAGAAAAGATGACACAATGAGATGGGACTCAATGTAAAAACTAATATAAGGGCTTACTCTTCTGATAGTTGAGGGTATAAGGAAATCTGCTCCAATCCCCTCCATACTGTGAGACCAAAAAAGATTAAGCTACTTCCCCAATGTGAGCTTGAGTCAGAAATTTTCTGGGGTTTTATTTTTTAAAATGGGTCTTCCTTTCAAAGGACACAATTGGATTTAAATAGACCACCTTGTGTAGTTCTAGATAAAATAAAAATGTCTTTGAATAATTCATTCTTCAAAATAGAAGGATATCATCACAGTAACTGAGCCATTTTTATAAACTCAAAGATATATCTATATTATTCAGATAAGTATCTCAAAAGGAGAATTAGTTTATTATATTTACAGAATTTAATGACTGCATTTACTAAATTCCTGCATTCCCCATGTGATTCCCCATGCATTCATGTGAGTTTGAAATTTTGGATGCTATTGCATGCATCTCTAAGCTTCCTATTGCATTTGTTAAATATTAGAGGAAAGACATATCTAGGACAGAGACTATGAATTTAGTTTCTATACATTTCCCTCTCCCCCAGAGATAATGAGAAAATTTCAAGAAGGAAATCGTAATGGTATCCTTTTCATCTAAACCTTTCCAATTTCTAAAGATGTTTCTTGATGGGTGGACAGCCAATAAGTACCTTTACTTGCTAACATCCTGATATGGTATCTGATCCCTCTCTTTGTGGCCATTTCTTAACATTAGTGGGAAGCAGCACATATTGACACTGGTTTCTATTTAAAAGTCATGCTCTCAATAATGAGGCTTAAACACAACAAAGCCTTTAAAAATGCACATTGGTACTTTGTGTTGAGAGCAAGCAATATTAACTCCTAAACTAGACTCAGCAAAGGCAGTGGGGAAACACTGGAAAGTAACTGGTTTGGTTTGTGTTGTTGGTTTTTTAAAATAGAAACTACCTATTATCAGTCAGTTTTTAAAAATGATTTTTCCCCTTCATATTTCCATATTTGACAACTTATTGATAGTAAAATGTGGTCATTATGAAACTAGCTTTGTCTTATTATTATTAGCCTAATCACTGATTTGTTGCAGATTGAGAAGGGTTGAGAAAATACATAAAATTTTACTTTCCCTTTCTTGGAATCCTATTTCTTTAACAACAAACACCATTAAAGTATATAGATAAAACAAGAGTACATTTTACTCATGCTTTTATAAACTCATTTACTATATTATGTTTTTTGGTTTTGTTTTTTGTTTATTAAATATTAGAGGAAAGACATATCTTTTAACATCTCTGATCTATAGGAAGAAGGCTCCCTAGATAATGTCCCAATGCTGCTGTGTGGAAATTAGTTAGTAAATTAACAGGTAGTGCTGTTGCATAGTGTTAATCATTATTCACTGAAAGCTCCACTGTATTTCCTACTAAAATCTCCCAACATGGGAATTAACTCCCCTCTAGTAAGATGAAAGAGTTTTGTCCTGATTAAGTGGCAGAAAGACTGGAGCCAGGATACAAATAGATCTTTAAAAAACAAAACAAAACAGTGGAAGAAGGGCAGATTTGGAAGCTGGCCAACTGGCTTTGAATCCCTGCTCTGCTACACAATGGGCTTGAGCAAATGTCATTACCCCTCTAGCCACAGGTATATTTTGTTTTGTTTTGTTTTGTTTTTGTTTTAATGAGGGCTTATTAGTTTTCAACTAAATCTGTATTGTAGGAGTCACCAACCCTGATAAAAATGTCATATCCATTTTAGGAAAAAGAAACAGCTGTTTCACAGGAAAACCTAGTGTAAACATAACCATAAAATAAAATAGTATTTCTCAAAATGAGAAGATGAGGTCAAAGCTATTTTAATAATAATAATATAGTTTGATTTTTAATATAGTAAAGTTTGATATATACCATGCATAAACAAAAACTGTTAGAAGTTCCCATATGATTTTCAAGAGTGTAAAAAAGTCCTGAGACCAAAATGTTTGAGAATCTTCATAATACAGAATAGAATCTTTCTTTCCTAGAAAATGACTACATTTATAAACAGGAAGATCATCATGCAAAAATAGAAACCACCATGAATTTTATAGGAGAGAAAATGAAACAAAACAGAAATTGCAGTATAAAATTATAAAATCCTAAATAACATGAATAAGTTATTTTGTCTATTATAAATACCCAAATTAACTACAAAGAACTTTTGAAGAAACTATCAGCATGCAAAGAACTGATAGAGTATGTATAGAATAAATTTATATATGTATATGGAAAGAGAGACAGAGAGAGATGACTATCAAATCTCTCTCTCACACACACATACACATACACACAAACACACACACACACACATACTTTCTCTATTTCTCTCCCTCAGTACATATATATCTATATTCTTGTGTCAATCTCTAGGGTGGCAAAAAAAGAAAAAAGAAAGAAAAAAATCTCATGACAGTTGTATATTATACAATATCTAATTCTATACAATAGAATATTGTATATTTAAAAGGAATGGTAAGTTGTGCAGACTAGATTTGCAGTTACAGATGCAATCAACTTTTTTAGCATACTATGTTATGGAAATAATTATTTTATTCCACAAATTTAAAAAAATTTAAATAAAATTCTAAATATTCAAAAGTATCTTTCAAAGGGCCTAAATCTTGGTAAAACTAAATTTTTTTAAGTATTCTGAATTTGGAGACAAGAAAAAATAGGAAAGACATTTTTTTAAAATATTCTATTTGACAGAATAAATAAAATAATACAAGACTGAGGATTATTGGAATAGTATTTAAGATTATTAACTAGAAAGTTGTCAAATGATCAAAGTAAAGATAGTACATTTGAAAGTTTCTTCCTAAGAATGAACTATCTAGCCTTTCAGCTCTAGTCTGAATTTTTAACTTATAAATTAGATCAAGTGATAAACTAAATGAATTGTATGCTTTGCTGATAAAGCATGTTAATGAGAAATTATTATCAAAATGTGGCCCTTGGAGAACTTATTCCTCTCTCATATTTGGGGCCCCAAGAAAAGATATCCTAAGTTTAAAGTACTCTGGGTCTGCTTCCATTCCAAACCAAAGCTCGCAAATCCCACAAAGAACCTTACTTTTCTTATCAGTATAGGAAACAACAAATTTGAAGCAAAGGCATTTTATGGAATAGCATAACACAAAATGTAACAATAGAATATTTACCTCCTCTCCCAGATCCAGGCCTTGGATAGGTTCTTCTATAAATACACTCACTATGAATATATAGAGAATCATATATTGTTGATAATAAGAACTACAAACATAGAGAGCTCATAGAGTCAGGATTCGTGTGTGGAGAACCAGTTTATGATTCTGGTACTGCAGAGTAAGAGACATCTACTAGTGCTGCCATTGTACTAATCCTTTTCCCCACCGGTATATGGTGTCTCCTTTGTTCATGTTGTCTTGTTTCTTTTTACTGATCTCATGGTGGTTTCTGGACTCTATTCCTTTGGTTTCTTTAGCCATATTAGCTCTACCATAAAGTAATAACTAAAAAAGTCTTGCCTTTAGTTAAGCAGCTACACAACTTTTAGTTCACAGACAAAGTTATAACCAAACCCAACGAAATGCCTTACAAAGACAGGTAAAGTGTCCCAGACTAAGATTATGATTGCCTTTTGAACACTTTGTGTCTTGAACTTGAAACTAGCTATTGTTCTATATACCTATCTTACTTTCAGATTAAAAATTCTCTACTTCCTCTCAGACTACAAGCAAAGAAAAGTAACCTAAATCAATGGTAAGTAAGAGAGATAAGGTTATTTGCTATCTACTCACCTCCTCTGAATTCCTACCCATGAGATCATAGATTTAGAACAAGAAGGGACTTTTTCAAATCCAATCTCCACATTTTTATATGCTAGAAGTTATGACTTGTCCAGCATCACATAGATAAGTTCTTATAATGGGAGCTGATCTTCAAGTTATTGACTTGAAGAACAACATTTTATTCTCTTTGCCATATATATCTGCCAACAGCAAAACCCTTCTTTGTATTATAGTCAGTCAGCCAAAAAAGTATTCCCCTAAAAAAAGAAATACACCATTGCCTTTTTAAGTTTTTTTTATTAAAACTTTTCAAAAATATTCATCATTTTCAAAATAATCTAATGAGAGTGATCATTGATTAATGTCAAGTCTTTCTAAAAGCAACAAGTCTATATAATTAAATATTTATTTAGCAATAATGATATTCTACATGTATTATAGCTAGTTATGTTTATGTTTTATTCCCTAATTAGAATATGTTCTTTAGGGACATAAATTATACCATTTTTTCTTTTTGCATTTCAATATTTAATCAATATCTTATTTGTACTCAAAAACTTAGAATCTCAAATGGACTTGTTATCTCACTGGTATAGGGAGATATAGGTTACAGCCCCTCCATACTTTCTCATTCTCTACAACTCATTTCCATTCATTTCCATAAATTCTCCATAGAATATGCATACAATAGTCGAGAGAAATACCATTCATTATTCTAACATATACTAAAGTAGCACATAAAATGTTCATCTTTCCTCCATTCTTGCTAGTGTAATGCCAGAGAAACTGAGGCAGGAGAGAGATTAGAGAGTTTTTAATATTTTATTAATGGGAGAGTAAGATTGACTGGACAGGACTCTCGTCTCAAATTATCCAGTCAGACAGTGATAAAGTTATACTGGGACCAAGGAATTCATGTTGGTCCCAGGTCTGGAGGAGACTATCATCTCAAAGAATCCAGCGTCCAGCATCCACCGCCAGCCGCCATTCTCCAGCAATGAATGGAGAATCTCTAACCTTTATATACCTTTTGTGAGACAAAGAAGAGGGAAAGAGTAGGAAAGAGCAGGAAGCCCAGTTGGAAAAGGCTATGAATCAAAAAGGAACCCAGAGACAGGATGTCTGAATACCCAGAGATAAAGATGTTAGTGAAATATCTTGGAATATTTTAGAGGGATGTTGTAAATTCTCAAGGACAGAAGATAATCAGGAGGTCTACTCTCTTGTTTATCTTGCTTGGGCTAACAATTTATAACCTTAGACTAATTGGTCCTCAGCCTTCATGGACCAGAGGGAGATTTACAGCTTAGGGGAGTAATTAGGGAGACTGGGACAAGGGAAACTTGTACAAGGAAACTGAGTCAGGACAGTTAAAGAGAACTGTGGCATAACATTCCACACTCTCTTTCCTAAATATTCAAACCTTTTAATTTTAGCATCTTCCTCTAGATACCCAGGAGGTTTTTGACCCATCTTATGTAAAGCAAATGAGCCAAAAATAAAACTAGAAAAATGTAAGGACTCATATGGCAAGAGCAAGTCTCTCCCTGATAACCCCAGAGTTAACAGCTGTACAAAGGCTCCCTTGTTGCAAGCATGTCAGGTCCTCTACAGTTCTGGAGCACCATCCAAGCCAGAGAATCCAGTTTGAGATGGACAGTTAGATCTGTGGTCATTTGTGCACTTAACTGTCTCTGCTTACAGATCAGCAGGACCAAGGGCTCAAGCCCATTCAGAGGAGCAGATCTCTCCAGGGGAGAACGGTGAGGCTGTAGTAGCTCCACCCGTATCCACCCAGAGAAACAGGCAGGGCTGCTATTAGAATATAGATTTCTGAGCAGATTATGCACAGTTAGATCATCAAGGCAGGCAAACTCCAAACTTTTTAGGTGCCTCATGCCAAACTTCAAGGTCCTTTGAAATGCTGAAATACTTAATGAACTGGGGTTACAGGAATGGAAAAATAGATCAGAGAGATTGCCAGTCCCAGGACAGGTGTCTGATTTCTAAAACTTTTCTAAAAAAATAATCCCCAAAACTGAGTCTGCCAGGGCACTTTTAACAAAATAAGGGATTCTAAAACTAAAGCATCCAAATTCAATCTGAACTAGTGAGATAGGGGGTGGGGCAGAAATGCCTAAGACAAAATAGGAGCTAGGGGTTCCCATTCTTTTTAGTATTTTGAAAAAAATATACCAGTTTCCCCAATGTTCTATCTCTTCCCCCCCCCTTTTTTTTTCGGAAAGGAATTATCAAATGACCATTGCCCATATAAATCCCAAGAGTGAATCAAAATCCCTATACATAACAGACTAGTACAGTAGCATTTCCTAAAAATCCCTCAAACATAACAGCAACAGTTACACAGTGTTAACAAATCCCATCCCAAATCTTAAGCGCACAGTAATAGATGATCCAGGCAAGGTTTAACAGTCATTCATCAACCATTCCCAAAGTCCCTTATATTAGTCCAAACTACAGTAGATGCAGGGTCCAGTCCATGGCTCTCATCCAAAAAAAACCTGCTGCTTTAGGCTTTGAAGTGATAGGAGGCTTATTCCTTGCAGAATGGGTGCTTCATGCTGACAATCAAAGCTGATCAAAGCTGATCCAGGTTCCAGAAGCAAACCAATATCTGTAATTTGACCAAAATCTAGAACAAAAACACAGATCTAGCAAATAAAGATTAGATCAGTCTCAGATAGAAAGACACAGTTCACCAGACTGCTGCAAAATATGAGGAGGCCAAAATAAATTGGCCAACAGTTTCCTATGTGAAGAGATGAGTTTGCTTTACAGGACAGGTAAATGGATGCAGTCCCAAGTTGTAACATCAGTGAGGTCTCACAGACCCCTGTTAATTGTCCTCTTATTATGTAGAAACCTTAAAGAAACAAAACACAAATATCCAGTAACAGACAGATGACCAGGTGAAATACTCAGTTGCCCAAGCATTTAGGATACAATGACTACATATGACCAGACTGAAAATAGCAAGTCATAACATAATTGAATTGCATTAACAGTTTCTGTTGACCATTGCTCTGATCAGAGAGATCAGTTACAAAAGGAAAAATGCAAGAACATAACTATAACATAACATAAGCAGTTGAGTTTTAACTGCTTATCAATTGTCCCAGTAACTGTCAGAGGGTGAAGCTTTAGAACTCCCAAATAGCATTAACTAATTAACTCTAAGCCAAAAACTTTTACCTCCAATAACAGATGTCATTAATCAAATTTCTGATAACTCTTAAACAATTATTTATCATAACCTTGTAGTAATAACAGAAAGAAATTTCGTCTCAATAAGTTCACAACTTAGAACAATTATCATATCTGGGTAGATGTTACATAAGTGAACATTATACATACAAATCATTTTGCTTTTAAAATACCCAATACATAGAAAACCATCCCAAACTGCATATTGTCCATAACAGAAACATCTTCAAAAGGACAAAGAAAAAACTATTATGTTCAGAGGTCCTTTTAATAACCTCAGGATGACCCAATACAATCAATTTAAACTTATACAAAAGACCCAATTCCACATAAAAGAATTCAAGAAGGTTTTTTTTTTTTTAACATAGCAATTAAACTCTTAGAAATATTCGTACCAATGTATGGATCACATTTATGACCATATCTCTTAACCAAGAAAACCTTTATGTATTAAAAAAAAAAAACCAAATATTCAATCAATTAACCTAAAAGTAAGCATTCCCTTAAAAAAATCAAGTTTGCTGCACTGGCCGTAATCAGATAAGAAAAAAAAAACGGCAGTAACACACTCTAGAGGGGTGAGGGGAGGAGAGGATTCCACATGGCCACCCTTCCCCCACTCCTGCTCCCTAGAAAAAACTTCCCTCAGGTTCCCCACTCGATTTTCTACATGGGGATCCTTTTCAAGATTTAGCCCATCAGTTTCCCAACATCAGGTTTTTTCCCAAATCTATCCATTTCCAACTTTCTCTTTCTTCCTGGCTACATATTTGAACAATCTCCTTAAAGAACTTTCCTATCAGATGCTCCTGATGCTACTGTAAAGTAGCAGAAGACAGTGGAGGTGGATGGCTTCCTCCCCCCACCTCTTCACCTACTCCCAAAAGTCTTTTTTTCACCTTCCTAAAACCATGCAAACCTCTAATTTCCCTACAAATCAGTCCTTCCTAAATCACCTGCATTCCTCTTTCCTTTTCCCTTCAAAAACCTGTAAGATTCACACTATAGTGAATAGCCCAAACCTCCAAAAACCCACACATGTCCAGCAGAGCTGGTTTTAAAGTATAACTTATGTTAACAAATAACTCAATCTATTTCAGAAGGTAACAAACTGAATCAAACTAATACAGCTGTTTTTAAAAGTTTTTTTTCTCTTTTTTTTTTCCCACCACATTTCTTCTAACAGCTATTAGCATCTTATCTCCAGAGCTTTTTATTGCCCAGGCCAGGTTAAGCTTGAATTTTATTGCTCTTTACTCTAGTAGGCTTTGTTTCGAGGGGAAAAAAAACCTTTTCTGTCCGTTTAAAATAGCTAAATTCCGTGTACTTACAAAGTTAGTACAACAGGTTAAAAGTTTTAAAATCACAAGCAAATTTTCAAACAACCAATTCCCAAATTTCTTAATCATTGTTCTTAAAACTTAACAAAGCTTTTAAATCAGCAAAAACAGACTAGGGGCTGTTTCCAGGACCTCCACTCCCAGAGAGAAGTTTGTTTCACCTTTTCCCATTTCAGAATCCAAAGGGGTTTCTGTGAACTTCCAAGCCCATTTAATGCTTTTCTCTGCCTTCACAGAGAATGTCTAGATATTCAATTCAAACTTCTTTCCTTTAATGTTAGCACACTGGTCTTCTATATACATATTTTAACTTTCCGAAATTCCAAATCCCTTTCAATCTATTTTTTCATTTCTTTTTTTTTTTTTCTTTCTTCCTTTCTCTCCCTTTTCTCCCTTTGTCTCACAGGCTGCTGCAGTCAGCCAGAGACAGAGAGAGGGAGAGAGAAAGATTTTTCAAACTTCTTGATATTCTCTAAACCTGCAACACAGAAGCTGAATCCTTATCTCTTACACACTTGCTACCTTTTAACACAGACACACACAGACAAACATGGAGCTCCATTTTAAAATTTTTTCCAACCAATAAAACAGACAAATCACACAGAACATAGAACACACATCACACAGACTACACAGTTACAACATTAAACAAACATATAACACATAACATATACCCAGAGGATATCTTCCAGCGTCCCAGAAAATATCCATCTCAGAATTTTTAAACCCGTCGGTATTTATTCTGAGACCACAGGTTGCTAGCAACAGACCAGAACAGAACCAGAACCAGAACCAGAACCAGATGGTACCCCAAAAGATACCCAGACAGACTTACTCTCCCAAATGCCAAATTGATTTCGTTGTCCACTGTAGGCCGGACTAAGGCTGAAGAACTGCTTCCTTTTTCTATCCAGAGTGCTGATCTTTCCCAAGGAACAGACCCAGATTCTGAGCCCAGGCCTAGGTGGAGACGGAGAGGTCTCCAATCTCTAATCCAGTTCTCAGTTTCTATTATCTCGGGGGGACCTCCAAAATGTAATGCCAGAGAAACTGAGGCAGGAGAGAGATTAGAGAATTTTTAATATTTTATTAATGGGAGAGTAAGATTGACTGGACAGGACTCTCGTCTCAAATTATCCAGTCAGACAGCGATAAAGATATACTGGGACCAAGGAATTCATGTTGGTCCCAGGTCTGGAGGAGACTATCATCTCAAAGAATCCAGCGTCCAGCATCCACCGCCAGCCGCCATTCTCCAGCAATGAATGGAGAATCTCTAACCTTTATATACCTTTTGTGAGACAAAGAAGAGGGAAAGAGTAGGAAAGAGCGGGAAGCCCAGTTGGAAAAGGCTATGAATCAAAAAGGAACCCAGAGACAGGATGTCTGAATACCCAGAGATAAAGATGTTAGTGAAATATCTTGGAATATTTTAGAGGGATGTTGTAAATTCTCAAGGACAGAAGATAATCAGGAGGTCTACTCTCTTGTTTATCTTGCTTGAGCTAACAATTTATAACCTTAGACTAATTGGTCCTCAGCCTTCATGGACCAGAGGGAGATTTACAGCTTAGGGGAGTAATTAGGGAGACTGGGACAAGGGAAACTTGTACAAGGAAACTGAGTCAGGACAGTTAAAGAGAACTGTGGCATAACACTAGATGCCAGCTTACATACTTTCCTGGTTGTATGCTTTTTAATCATGTTATTAAGTTAGTTCTCTTGCATGTGATTGTTACAAACTATTTATACTTATAATGTGATTTACTGCTCTGGACTTTTTATAATTTTGCATTTTAAGTACAGCAAGTACAGTGAGATTGCATGATTCAGGAGACAGAGAACCTGGTTGGAATACTGACTCATACTTACTAGCTATGTGAACTTAACACTTAACACCCTCCGGATAAGGCTCTTTTCAACAATGAGGTGATTTAAACCAATTCCAATATACTTAAGATGGAGAGAGACATTTGCATACAGAGAGAAGATTATGGGGATTAAATGTGGATTGCATCATAGTATTTTCACCTTTTTGTTGTTATTTTTTGCTTGTTTTTTTTCTTATTTTTTTCCCTTTTGAGCTGATTTTTCTTGTGCAGCAAAAGAAATGTGGAAATAGTTGCACATGCTTAAATTATATTGGATTACTTGCTGTCTAAGGGAAGGGGAAGTAAGGAAGAAAAGAGAAAAATGTGGAACACAAGGTTTTGCAAGGGTGAATGTTGAAAATTATCTTTGCATGTATTTTGAAAAATAAAAATAATGTTATTATTATTTTTAAAAAGTATTTAATATCCCTGAGTCATAGCTTTCCTAAATGTTAATAGATGTTAAATTGAATTATTTTCAAAGCACAATGTTAATTACTGTGGGTGAATATGAAAATAAATAAACCACAACTTTTGCTCTTGTGAAGATTACAGTATAGTTAATAAGAGAGGCCATACACATAAAAAATTCTGATTAAATTGTGGAAGTCCAATAAGAGGGTCGAAACTGCTATATAAATTATGGCTATCTGAAAGTGTTGCTAAGTGAAAAATCACAATCAGATCTTTTTTCCTCCCATCTAACTTCAGTCACTCCTCTAAGTAACTGTGATGGAATGGCAGGTCTAAAGGGTTGCATTCAGAGATCTTATTCTTTCAGGGACTAGTGACTTAGCTAGTAATGGTGATATTGGTCTAGTGTCATTTTATATGGAAAACAACAATCTTCAGCTCCAGGACCACAGGAGGTTTTTTCCTAAGCTTCTTGACATGTATAATTGTTTAATAAGTTTATATGAGAATTCAAATCAGAAGCTCCTGAGTCTTGGTTTAGTTTTCACATGTTATAAAGGAAAAATGTGCTATTTTTATTCATAGGCTCACTAACTTCTAGAGCTAGAAGAGATCTTAAAAATCATCAGCTCAAAATCATAGATCTGGAAGCCAGAAGCCAGAAAAGGTTTCAAAAGATCACATGATCTATGCTTGTATCTCCAAGTCAGTGAGATATTATGCCAATTTTACATTTGGGGTAACAGAGGTCCAAAAAAGGCTAATTTTTTTCCATAATCACAGAGCTTGTAAATTCCATGGTCATGACTACAAAATAGATCTTCTGTTTCTTAGTGCAATGCCATGTTCATTCTATTCAAAACCCTCATTTTATAGATTAGATTATTAATAGGTTATTTTGAAAAAGGGAAACCCAGTTTGACTGATTTGGCCCCAGCCTCCAGGGTACATATATGTTATTCCAGTTTTTCTCATTCCCATCCACTTGTTTTCTGTGACAGTTAGAGTTAAACTTTCTGGCTTTATGTCCTCTCATGCCCCATTCTAAATTAGGCAATTCAGAGAAGATCCTTATCCTGGTAGTCCACCATACTCCAGTATCTCTCCCCATTGGTAATGGGGAACTCTCCACTTATTCCTTATGATCTCTTTATCTAAAAAGTAAATAAGTTTTAGCCCTAGCAACTCTGGGCTATAAGCCAAAATATACATTCCCCTGTATATTCAAGGTACCACTTGTGTACTTCCTGTGAAATTGTGAGAGATGGAGACTTTATTATCCTTACTACTCCCTTTTCCTATCTATTCTCCTCATCTGTCTGTGAGGAACAATAAAACTTTGTTATTTGCCATTCTTTGGTGGCACTGTCTTTGTTCAATCTATTCTCTCCCTTTTTTGCTTTACAGTCATGTTCTTTTATGATGCATATAGAATTGGATGCATAGCATGCTTCAACATACTCTGCAACCTCTTGAATTATATATGTACCACCTACTCACTCTCTGAGCTGACTTACTCATCCCAGTCTTCACTTATACTGGCAAGTGTCAGTTCTCAAAAAGGACTGCTTTCATCCAATTACACTTCAATTATCTAGAATTCTAGAGATAACCTGAAGAGGAAAAATTTATTCCTCCAATTTATTCTTATGATTCTAGAGCCCTGCCTAGAAACCATTTCATTTATAAAAACCAGTCACTCATAATGATGACACAATTAGATACTAAACACAACCATTTCCTTAAAAAGGCAAAACCAGTAAGAATCAATACATTAATATGTTCTATATGAAGCAAATGAAAAAATAATCAACATATCACTGTTCATACAAAAATCTGGGCAATGCTCTGTAAAAGAACACACAGAAATTTAGCATGGAAATATATGAGTAAGAAATGTATATTTTGGGAAGATAACTTAAATCTGGACTGCAGGCCTAGAGAACATTGGTACATTAAGTAACATTTGTAGTCCAAGAAGCTGCTTTTCTGCAACTGATTTTCTATTGGTCTTCTCCACTCTCCTGCTGGGAGAATTCTTTTTCTCTTTTACTTTCTAACTGATGAAGCATTGAGAAGCTCTTTTAACTAAAACCAGCCTTTAAAGAGGGTTGACAAAGGTTATGCTATAATATTGACCAGCACGGCTCTTTAAGTCAAAGAACTGCAAAGCTCATTAGACCAGCATACTCCTAATAAGGTAAACTTGCCTTAGTGAGTTCTTCACTTCACAAAACTGTATTTCCCAATCAATTGTTTGCTAGATGATCCAACAACAAATTAGATACAATACAATAAAAAGTGTAACACTACCTATATTAATTTATTTATTCAGTGCCATATCCAAAAGAATAAAAAGTTAAGGATCTCAGAGAAAATAAGGGTGGATAGAAGGAAACATGTAAAGAAAAAGGAGCATAACATGAACAGGTCTCAAATTATATTTCAATGCAGTAATGTTGGAAAACAATTTGCTATTGATTTAAAAATTGAGAAGTTAATCTCTGAAATGAATTAGAGGGTAACATAAAAAATAAACAAATGTAGCACAGTGTTCAATAAATGCAAAGACCCCAGTATGAAGATAAGGACTCATGGTGGGGGGGGGTGAGAGTGGAGGGGAGGAATTGCTAGGAAAAATAAATTATAGTCTGGCACAGATGAGATTTGACCAATATCCACACATAATACACTAACACAAATTCCAAAAAAAAATAAAAAAACAAAAAAACTTGACTTAGATATAAAAGGTCACACTAACAATAAATTAAAGATGCGAGGAAGAAATTACTCTTCAGATGAACAGGCCAGGGAAGAGTTCATGACCCACTAAGATATAAAGGGAATCCTTTATTTACAACTTTAATTTCATAAGATGTAAAAATTTTGCACAAATCAATACATCTAAGATCATAAGGGACACAATTAACTATGGAAATAAATCTTAGTAATAATTTATATAATTTCCTAAATATCTAACGAAGTATTCAAATTTATAAGACTGAAAGCCAATCAGTAATTGAGAAATGATCTGAAAACATAAACAAGCAATTTTCAAGAGAATAAATCCACCATATATAACTGCAAAGTTGTCTGCAAAGGAAAATGATAAATGTTAAAAAGGCTTTGGGAAAAAATAAACACATTGATAGATTATTGTTGGGGCATTGAAATGATGTAACCATTCTAGAAAACTATTTGAAAATATGCACAGAAAGTTATGTTTCAAAGAGATCAAAGAGAGAGAAAAAGAAACAAGATGTCCAAATCTGTGTGTATATATGTGTGTAGTAGTATAGTATATGATTAGTATAGTATAGTATAATATAGTAATAGCAGTAATAGTAGCAGTGTTGGTAATAGTAGTAGGAAGAGGAGGAGGAGGAGGAGAAAGAGGAAGAGGAGGAAGAGGAGGAAGAGGAGTCGTTGTAGTAATAGTAGTAATAGTAGTAATTCTTGTGATGGCAAATAACTGGAAATTAAAGACAAAACTAGATGGCACAATGAATAGAATGCCAGGCCTGGAGTCAGAATGATTCATCTTCATGTGTTCAAATCTTGTCTCACAGACTTAATAGCTGTGTGATCCTGAGCAAGTCCCTTAACCCTGTTTGTCTAAGTTCTTCATCTATAAAATGAATTGGAGAAGGAAACAGCAAACCATTCCAATATCTTTGCCAAGAAAATCCCAAATGGCCTCATTAAGATTTGGACATGATTGAAAAACAACAACAACAAAGACAAACCTATTAATTGTGGCATGACTAAACAAATTATGGTATATGAATGTAATGGAACAATAACATGCTGTAGGAAATTACAAAAGTGATAGTGTTAGAGAAATCTGGGAAGATATGTGTAAATTAATCAGAATCAACAGAAGAATTTGTTCCAATACTATTGAAAAAGTGATTAGTTTTAAGAGATTTTAAAACTTTGGTCCTTCACAATTCCAGAGACCTGATGATGAAGAATGCTATCATTTCCACAGAGAAAGATTATTAACTAAATATACAGAATGAGACATTTTTGCATATGAACAATATAGAAATTTGTTTTGCTGGACTATATTTGTTATAACGTTTTTGATTTGTTTGCCATCCCCTACTTCTCCAAGTGAGAGAAAATAAAGGCTTGTTAATTGAAAATAAAATTAAACCAGCAAATCAATTGCAAAATTTCTATTTTCCCTTCCTACATTTTTCTTCTTAACATGAGAAACCGCAGCAGAGACAAGTACTTCTGAGAGTCTTTGCCTTTTTCTTTTCTTTCTTTTTTTTAAATAACTTTTTATTGACAGAACCCATGCCAGGGTAATTTTTTACAACATTATCCCTTGCACTCACTTCTATTCCGATTTTTCCCCTCCCTCCCTCCACCCCCTCCCCCAGATAGCAAGCAGTCCTATATATGTTAAATATGTCACAGTATATCCTAGAAACAATGTGTGTAGAACCAAACAGTTCTCTTGTTGCACAGGGAGAATTGGATTCAGAAGGTAGAAATAATCTGGGAAGAAAAACAAAAATGCAAACAGTTTACATTCATTTCCCAGTGTTCTTTCTTTGGGTGTAGCTGCTTCTGTCCATCATTGATCAGGTGGAACTGAGTTAGATCTCTTTGTCAAAGAAATCCACTTCCATCAGAATACATCCTCATACGGTATCGTTGTTGAAATATATAATGATCTGCTGGTTCTGCTCATTTCTCTTAGCATCAGTTCATGTAAGTCTCTCCAAGCCTCTCTGTATACATCCTGCTGGTCATTTCTTACAGAACAAGAATATTCCATAACATTCATATACCACAATTTATCCAACCATTCTCCAATTGATGGGCATTCATTTATTTTCCAGTTTCT
Source organism: Antechinus flavipes (assembly GCF_016432865.1). NCBI lineage: Eukaryota > Metazoa > Chordata > Mammalia > Dasyuromorphia > Dasyuridae > Antechinus > Antechinus flavipes. Next base: position 194,211,799 of record NC_067400.1, on the reverse strand, counting down.
AGCCACAGGGCTGCCACAAACATTTTGGCACATTCAGGTCCCTTTCGTTTCTTTAGTTTCTTTGGGGCATAAGACCAGTAGTAGTATGCACAGTTTGATAATTTTGGGGAGATAATTCCAGATTGCTCTCCAGAATGTTTGGATTCGTTCACAGCTCCACCAACAATGCATCAGTGTCCCAGTTTTCCCACATCCCCTCCAACATTCATCTTTATTTTTTCCTGTCAGCTTAGCCAATCTGACAGGTGTGTAGTGGTATCTCAGAGTTGTCTTCATTTGCATTTCTATGATCAATAGTGATTTGGAACACTCTTTCATATGAGTGGTAATAGTTTCAATTTCATCATCTGAAAATTGTCTGTTCATATCCTTTGACCATTTATCAATTGGAGAATGGCTTGATTTCTTATAAATTAGAGTCAATTGTCTATATATTTTGGAAATGAGGCCTTTATCAGAACCTTTAACTGTGAAGATGTTTTCCCAGTTTGTTGCTTCCCTTCTAATCTTGTTTCCATTAGTTTTGTTTGTACAAAGGCTTTTTAATTTGATGTAATCGAAATCTTCTATTTTGTGATCAGTAATATTCTCAAGTTCATCTCTGGTCACAAATTTCTTTCTCCTCCACAAGTCTGAGAGATAAACTATCCTATGTTCCTCTAATTTATGTATAATCTCGTTTTTATGCCTAAATCATGGACCCATTTTGATCTTATCTTGCTATACAGTGTTAAGTGTGGGTCCATGCCTAATTTCTGCTATACTAATTTCCAGTTATCCCAGCAGTTTTTGTTAATTAATGAATTCTTATCCCAAAAGTTAGGATCTTTGGGTTTGTCAAACACTAGATTACTATAGTTGACTATTTTGTCTTGCAAACCTAATCTATTCCATTAATCAATTAATCTATTTCTTAGTCAATACTAAATGGTTTTGGTGACTGCTGCTTCATAATATAGTTTTAGATCAGGTACAGCTAGGCTTCATTTAATTTTTTTTTCCATTAATTCCCTTGAGATTCTCGATCTTTTTTTTTTCTTCATTATGAATTTTGCTATTATTTTTTCTAGATCTTTAAAATATTTTCTTGAAAGTCTGATTTAAATATATTAGTTTAGGGAGTATTGTCATCTGTATTATATTCGCTCGGCCTATCCAAGAGCATTTACTATTTTTCCAATTATTTAAGTCTGATTTTATTTGTGTGGAAAGTTTCATGTTATTTTGCTCATATAATTCCTGACTTTCCTTTGGTAGATAGATTCCCAAATATTTTATGCTGTTGACAGTTATTTTGAATGGAATTTCTCTTTGTATCTCTTGCTGTTGGATTTTGTTGGTGATGTATTAAAAATGCTAAGGATTTATGGGGATTTATTTTGTATCCTGCTACTTTGCTAAAGTTATGAATTATTTCTAATAGCTTTTTAGTAGAATCTCTGGGGTTCTCTAAGTATATCATCATATCATCTGCAAAGAGTGATAGTTTGGTTTCCTCATTGCTTACTCCAATTCCTTTAATCTCTTTCTCGAGTCTTATTGTCAAGGCTAGCATTTCTAATACAAGATTGAATAAAAATGGTGATAGTGGGCAACCTTGCTTCACTCCAGATCTTACTGGGAAAGGTTCCAGTTTTTCCCCATTGCATATAATGCTTACTGATGGTTTTAAATATATGCTCCTGACTATTTTAAGCAAAAGTCCATTTATTCCTATACTCTCAAGTGTATTTATTAGGAATGGATGTTGGATTTTATCAAATGCTTTTTCTACATCTATTGAGACGATCACATGGTTTTTGTTAATTTGGTTATTGATATAGTCAATTACGCTAATAGTTTTCCTAATATTGAACCAGCTCTGCATTCCTGGTATAAATCCTACTTGGTCATAGTGTATTATCCTGAGGATGATTTTCTGTAATCTTTTTACTAATGTTTTATTTAAGATTTTAGCATAGGCCTCCTTCAATCCCTATTTTTTCAGATATTTTACATAGCATTGGAATTAATTGTTCTTTAAATGTTTGATAGAATTCACATGTGGTCTTGGGGATTTTTTCTTAGGGAGTTGGTTAATAGCTTGTTCTATTTTTTTTCTAAGATGGGACTGTTTAGGATATTACTTCTTCCTCTGTTAATCTTGGCAAGCTATATTTTTGAAGGCATTCTTCCATTTCATTTAAGTTGTCAAATTTATGGCATAAAGTTGGGCAAAGTAACTCCTAATTATTGCTCTAATTTTCTCTTCTTTAGTGGCGAGTTTTCCCTTTTCATTTTTAAGACTAACAATTTGATTTTCCTCTTTCCTTTTTTTAATCAGATTTACTAAGGGTTTGTCTATTTTGTTGGTTTTTTTCAATAGAATCAACTCTTAGTTTTATTAATTAATTCAATAGTTTTTTTACTTTCAATTTTATTGATCTCTCCTTTTATTTTTAGAATTTCAAGTTTAGTGTTTGAATGGGTTTTTTAAATTTGTTCCTTTTCTAGCATTTTTAGTTGCAGGCCCAAATCATTGACTTTCTCTTTCTCTATTTTATGCAAGTAGGCTTCTAGAGATGTGAAATTTCCCCTTATTACCACTTTGGCTGCATCCCACACATTTTGGTATGACATCTCATTATTGTTGTTTTCTTGGGTGAAGTTATTAATTATGTCTATGATTTGCTCTTTCACCCAATCATTCTTTAGTATGATATAATTTAGTTTCCAATTATTTTTTGGTCTACTTTCCCCTGGCTTTTTGTTGAACGTAATTTTCATTGCACTGTGGTCTGAAAAGGATGCATTTACTATTTCTGCCTTACTGCATTTGAGTTTGAGGTTTTTATGTCCTAATATATGGTCAATTTTTGTATAAGTTCCATGAACTGCTGAAAAGAAAGTGTACTCCTTTCTGTCTCCATTACATTTTCTCCAGAGATCTATCATATCTAACTTTTCTAGTATTCTATTTACCTCTTTGACTTCTTTCTTATATATTTTGTGGTTTGATTTATCTAATTCTGAGAGTGCAAGGTTGAGATCTCCCACTATTATAGTTTTGCAGTCTATTTCTTCTTGCAGCTCTCTTAATTTCTCTTTTAAGAATTTAGATGCTACACCACTTGGTGCATATATGTTTAATATTGATATTGCTTCATTATCCATGCTACCCTTTAGCAAGATATAGTGCCCTTCTTTATCTCTTTTAATTAGATCAATTTTTGCTTTAGCTTGATCTGAGATCAGGATGGCTACCCCTGCTTTTTTGACTTCACCTGAAGCATAGTAGATTTTGCTCCAGCCTTTTACCTTTAACCTGCATGTATCTCCCTGCTTCAGGTGTGTTTCCTGTAAACAACATATTGTAGGATTCTGGCTTTTAATCCATTCTTCCTCTTTATGGGGGAGTTTACCCCATTCACATTTATGGTTAAAATGACCAATTCTGTATTACTTGACATCTTGTTAACCCCTGTTTATGCTTTTCCCCCTTCTTTCCTCCTTCCCCTCTTCCCCAGTATTAAACTTGTGAGCACCACTTGCTTCTCACAGCCCTCTCTTTTTCATATCTCTCTCGCCTTAGAGTTCCTCCCCCTATCTTGCTCCTTTCCCTCACAGTTTTTGTATTCCCTTCCACTTAGCTTATTCCTTCCCTTTTCACTTTTCCCTTCTCACTTTTCAATGAGGTGGGAGAAGTTTCACCATAAATTAAATATGTCTAAAATTTTTCTCTTAAGACCAATGCTGATGGCAGTAAGATACCCACTATATTCATCTCCCTTCATTCTTTCTCTCAGATATAATAGGTTTCCTTTGCCTCTTCGTGAGATGTAGTACCCCCATTTTACCCTTTATTCTGGGCCTTTACAACTCTAGTTTCTAGAACAAAGTATACGTGTATTCTTTATACATCTTTATAGAAGAAATGTAGTTCCCAATATTTCTTTTTACTTTTTTAGGTTTCTCTTGAGTTCTATATGTGTAGATCAAACTTTTTGTTAAGTTCTGGTTTTTTCATCAAAAATAGGTGAAATTCACTTATTTTGTTGAATGATCATCTTCTTCCCTGGAAAAAGATGCTCATTCTGGCTGGATAAGTAATTTTTGGTTGCATACCAAGTTCCTTAGCCTTTCAGAATATCATATTCCAGGCCCTTCAATCTTTAAATGTGGAGGCTGCTAGATCTTGGGTAATCCTTATTGTGGCTCCTCTATATATTGAATTGGGTTTTTCTAGCTGCTTGCAGTATTTTTTCCTTCTTCTTAGGGTTCTGGCATTTGGCCACTATATTTCTTGGTGTTTTGATTTTAGGATCCCTTTCAGTAGGTGATCGGTGAATTCTTTCAATGTCTATTTTACCCTTTGTTTCTATGACTTCTGGGCAGTTCTCTTTGATAATTTCCTGGAAAATAGTGTCCAGGCTCTTTTTTTAATCATATTTTTCTGGGAGTCCAATAATTCTCAGATTGTCTCTCCTAGATTTATTTTCCAGGTCTGTTGTTTTCTCAAGAAGGTATTTCACATTTTTTCCCATTGTTTGTTTTTTTAGTTTTGCTTGATTGATTCTTGTTGTTTCTTCAAGTCATTTAATTCCATTTGTTCGATTCTGATTTTCAATGAAATATTTTCTTCAATCACTTTTTTATATCTTTTTCTAATTCTCCAATTAAGTTGTTTTGTTCTATCGAATTTTTTTTCCATTTCAACAATTTTATTTTTTAGAGAGCTATTTTCTGTTTCCAGTTCACTAATCCTATCTTTCAAGGATTTGATTTCTTTATCCACTCTGTCTTTAAATGAGTGGGATGACTTCTCCAGACTTGCTTGCCAAGCCTCCCTCTCCTTTTCTCATTTTTCTTCTAGCTCTCTTGTGAAAGCCTTTTTAATTTCTTCTATGAGGTTCATCTGTGCTGAGGAACAGATGATCTCCTCCTTTGGGGATTCACCTGGAAACAGTCTGTTTTTAGTCTCCTCACTGTTTAGAGTCTGCTCTTTATCCATATAGAGGCTGTCAATGGTTAAGGTCCACTTAAATTTTTTGTTCATTTTGTCAGAGAAGAATCAAAGACAAGCTAGCAAAGAAAAAAAAAGAAAAAAAAAAAAAACTCCAAAGGAATCTGCTTTCTTTTTTGGGCTGGTTGGTGTTACGGAGCTTCCTCTACAGACTGCAGAGGACAGCAGCGAGGCACTAGTAGGACAGCGATGGCTGTGCTGCGCCTGTGCTCTGAGACTCCAAGAGCGTGCTGAGACACTGTGGGGGAGGGATGTCCAGGTCCCAAAAGACTCCAGCTGTTCCCAGTTGTATTCTTCGTCCTCCCCCTCCCCTCCCAAGTGTTTTTAGCTTCTCTGCTGGGCTACTGACTTGCTGCCAGGGCAAAATATCCAGTCCTATAGCAAAGCTCTCCCCGCAGAGACAGCTGAGATCACACCCCACCCTCTTCCGGTCTTCTGGGCTCTGAGCTGCCTACCCTCAGCCTGTGCCCAATCCAAAACCATCCCTGCCCTGGAGCAAAAACAGACCTTTCCTGGGTAATTTCAAGGATGTCTTCTCTTAGTAATTATTTGTGGATTTTTTTTTCAGTCAAGCATTAATTCAGAGGGTTGTCATGAAATGGATTCTGAGAGAAAACGCAAAGCTTAAGCAGCTGTGTGCCTCCTCTATACCATGTTGGCTGGAAGTCCAGTCTTTGCCTTTTTCACAACATAGTTAGCTCCAAAGACCAATTCAGCGCTCTTCAAATGAGAACTAAGTTTTCTTCAGTCTATAAGAAACTAATAACTGAAGCTTTTTGATCAGCTGACTCCCTTTTCTCTTCCCCCTGCCTTTTTTTTTTTTTTTTAACAGAGTTCCTTCAGCACTGGCTTAATTTTCTTGCTCCCTAGCTTCTCCTTACCCTCCCTCTTTTTACCTACTTTTTTCCCTTCTCTGTCTTGACCATTCTAGTCAAATTCTTCACCCATCAGTAGATCAGATCAATACCTGTTTCTCACTTACCTTTTTTTTTTTTTAATGAGGGGGGAAAACCTCACCAATTCCTCTGTTCTGCTAATTACAAAAAAAAAAAAAAAAAAAAAAAAAAAAGATAAATATTCTGTGATCTTCAAATAAATAGCTTTGAAATTCATCATATTGTAAGTTTTAACCTAAAGAATTGCAAACAAATTATCTGAGGAACAACAATAGCCTGTATTCTCAGCCATTTGATATTCTAGTCCTCTCAACATTCTGTTTCTAAGAACTGTTTTGTCACACATTATACAAATTTTTTGTACCTAAAAATTCTGTTTCTGACATTTTCAGCTACTAAATTGTACACCTACAAAATGAACATCATTTTACATACTTTACAAAGTGATATAATTCTATTTTTATTTAAAATTCTATTTTCTGTCCTATTTGCTAACTGGAGTACTCATACTTTGAAAACTGCACTTCTATCTACATGGATTTTAACAGTTTAAAATCCCCTTTCAGTCTCTAAACCTTTTACCTTTAAAAGATTACCTTATACACTTCCCACTTTCATTTGTTTCTTCTTTATCCAAGAACACTTTTTTTTTTGCTTTTTTCAGCAAACTATTCATTTCTTAAGGTGGCAGTAATTTATAAATAAGAACTGGAAGGGATCATGGAGGCCATTCAACGCTTTGAATTAATATGTGAAAATCTAGGGCCAAAGTAAATTAAATATTAAGGTAGCAAGCAGAACACATCAAATTTGAATTCAGGTCCCTTAACACTATATGTATAATTTTTTCCACCATGTTATGCTGCCTCCCTGTTTCCTCATATCCATCTTTTCCTTTCCTGATCACTGTCATCGTTTTAATTCTAATCCTTATCATTTCATATTTACACTACTGTAAGACTCATTTAATTCTAATTTCTCCTTACTTCAATCATCTCATACATCTACACAAGATTAATTTATTTTTAGATGTTTATATTATTTTATTTTATTTTTCCAAATACATGTAAAGATAGTTTTCAACATTCACTTTACAAAAGTGATCCTTTTGATTTGAAAATATTGATTATAATTAAATTATTTATAATATCCATTTTATATTTATTCACTGACTTCTATCTTCCTACACACACATTTGTTTTTGTTTTTTGAACCAAAGCTATGATTCTATTGAATAAAGAATTTCCAATGAAGGGATGACTTCTACCAATGTATGTCAGTATTCCCTCTGCAATTTTAGTCTTATAGAGTTGCCTGAAGGCAATCATCACTGACAGAATATAGCTTGCTGCTATGTATCCTGGTAGAATCTGAAAGTTGTCCTGATTGCAAGGCCAATTCTCTATCAGGTATACCAAATTGCCTTTCACAAATATGATACAATTCCAAATAAATTGTAAGCTCCTTGAAGACATGTTTTATACACTGTATCTAAGGCAGAGATTTTTTTTTCAATCTTTTGCTAGTTGTTTGTCTTAAGTAAATCAAAGTACCATTAATTATAAATATCATGGATTACTTTCAAACCATATTATTAAAAACAATTATTTTCATTATATTATTGCTATCAAATATTGAAATATCAAAGTTATTTTGTACTCATGATTCAAAGTCCTTTAAAATCAAAAATTTAGTTATTTTAAAAAAATACTCATTTTGTTAATTAAGAAGTAAAAATGTGTTAGGTTCAAGAGATACATAAACTATAACCAACTCCCTTCACAGTGTATTTTCATCAAGTCAGGGGGATAACTGTAAAAGTAAATGAACAATGAGCGAGAAGGTTATAGAGAAAACTACTTAGTAATAAAATATCATTTCAAGCTAAAATAGCTGAAATTATTGACATGTAATTGATTTTATTCTCATATTCTTATCCTTATGATACTTTAATAATGTGTAAAGAGAAAGAAAATGTGAATAAGTACTATATCTCATAATTATATATGTATAAATTATAAAGTAATATAATTATAATATGTAATATGTTGGATAAAGCTGATATGTATATAGAATTTAAATTATCCAATGATTTCATCAGTATATAAAAAATTGCTAGCATTATACCATTTCTTCATTGTCTTTAATAAATATAATTTATAAAATTTTTAATGAATGTAGAGAGTTTTTTTTCAGCTATTCCTAAATGAATGTCTGTTTATGGTTAGATTTAATCAATATTGATTTAGTTGAGTTAAAAATCTAACTTTCTAAATCAATTTTTCCAACAACTTAATCTTTATTACTTTTTTTTATATGTAATTTGACTTGAGCAAAGCCTGAAACTTGAAAACCCTGAAAAGGAACCTGTATTCCATAATTTCAAACTTAGTTTCAATCAAATCAAATTATAATCAATAAAGAAAAAATTAATAATTTCTTGATTCATAACAGGAAACTTCTAAATAAGGCATTAAATGTGTGGATATGTGATTAAAAGGTCATATTAGTTCTCATTTGCTTTCCTTCTACATTACAAATTTCTGTAAAATTTACTCTACACTATTACTCTGTCTCTCCTAAATACTTGGTTGTCATTATCTTTTTTCCAGCTACAAAGGCTTAGGTTTTACTTTGCACACTAAATTTCAGTTTGTACTTTTTTGTGTTTCTTAACTGCTTAAATTTCCACAGATTTTGACTACATTTCATATCATCTCTCAATTGAGTAATGTCTTCCAATTTCACTGGCTTCATTGTTAAATAAGGCATCAAATACTGGTGGACTTAACTCTAATTCTAAGGACCATCTGCTTGATTACCTTTTTAAGTCTTTTAAGTCAATAAAGTGTCATTTGTTATTCCTTTTTAGCTAGTTTTTCATCCATTTGATAGTACCTATGCAATCAACTTCAATTAATATTAATGAAACAACAGAGACCATTTTACTAAATCAAGAGATAATCAAATCTGATTTATTTTCTTCACTAATGAAATTTGCTTCATTAAAATAGAAATTATTTTTATTCTATAATAGTATACTTTCTTGCACAATGTAAAAGTATAGGAGAGGATGATTGGGAACTTGGAAGCACAGAACCATAGATTTAGAGATGGAAAAGATTTTAGAGGCCAAACCATATTTCACAATTGAGGCAAACTGGTCCAGATTGGTGATGATTTATCCAAAATCATGCAAAGGTAGTAAGCAATTGAGTCTTCCTATTTGTTTGATGAAATTAGAGAATATAAGCAGATCCAATGAGATATTGTCTTTAGGACTTTGATTATACCTTGTAAAGTCATCTTTTATTTATTCCACAAATGGGCATTTATATGCGTTCTTTAAGTGACATTCTACTTTTTCCTTTGTAGCTCTAAGAAAATATGGCAAAGTAGGGAAAAATAATTCTTCCTTGCCCAATTAGAAATATCTTTTGAGGGGCAGCTAGGTGGTACAGTGGATAGAGCACCAGGCCTGAATTCAGGAGGACCTGAATTCAAATCTGGTTTCAGACACTTAACAGGTCCTATCTGTGTGAACTGGGCAAGTCACTTAACCCCAATTGGCTCAGCAAAAAAAAAAAAAAAAAAATAGATGTAGCTTTTTGTTTTTGTTTTTTGCAGCAGAAGCATTAGGAGCATCAAATAGAGTTATCCAGTCTGTTAGCATTAAGGCAAGTTAGCAAGTAAAATTAAGATTCTTGTACCCAGAGATGATATACTATTCATGAGATATAAGACCCCAAAGCTAACAAGACTGTTATTGGACCTAGGATTCTGGAATCTGAAAGTCTATAACAAAAAACTAGAACAGGTACTAAAACTTAATCTGAAGCTGAAGATCACTGATGAGCTGACCAAGCATTTTAATCATGCATTCTATCCATGAATAGACCCAAAACTGTGAAGTATGGGCTAGTTCCCTGGAGGGTCTCGGGGTCAGCCAGAGTCAGGATAAATTAAAGTCCTTGGTCATTAGGGGGAGAAGTGAAGGAGGCAGGCAAACTGCCATGAGGCTTGCCAAAGATGTATCTTGGATTCTTGAGTCCAGAGTCACTAGTCTCTCTCTTCCTTGTACTGCCGCAAAGTCTCTCTGTCTGGTCTTTGTCCCTCCACCCTCCAATCCTTGACTATGATTATCTTAACACCAAACATTCAGCAAGCACCAATAGTGAGAAGAGCCATTTATCCAAATACATGCTAAAAGAGTCATTGTCTCACATCGAATAGGTAATTAGCCTTAGGTGGCTCAGTTGTATGATTCAAGCATACCTTTTTGGAGTTTCAGCCCTCTACATAAAACATCCAGAAAAGCAATTGACCCAACAAGGACTTTATGCTTCTCAAGATCACAAAAAGACAGCAGAAGTATCTTCATGTCTCTGAAGAAGAACCACAAATAAATTGTAAACATACATAGCTCTGAAGTGGTATGCCTGTAAATTGGCTCAACATTTCTTATTCTAATAAATAGGTAGATCCATGTGCATAATCTCTAGACTTTCACACTTTCTCACCAACATCACATATTATCAATGAAGAGAATGAGCAATTACAGTTATTGGATATGAAGACACTTCATCAGGAGCAATACATTTAGAGAGTCATTGCATTCTGTTAAATTGAAATGAATCAATGGGAATATATTTCTTAAAATAAAACTTTATTGAAAAGAGGAAAATAAGAGCTCTCAGAATATAGGTATGCATACAGATAAACCAGTTGGGACTGCAAAGAAAATACAATTTGCAGCAGATTTTTATAACATCATTCTAAAATTAAAGTTTAGAGAATAACAAGAATTTGAAAAATCAGAAAAACTTATACAAATACCATTTGTGACATAAAGAATAACAGGAACTTTTATATGACACCATCTGCAAAATGCAGAATAGCAAGAACTTTATATCACCTGCAGAATGTCAGAAATTTACATATAGTATTCCTTCACAAATACAATTAAATTTCCCCCAGATGTTTTCCACTATGTTTCCATAACTACAGTTAACACTTCATCAGAATTTTCTTTGCTGCTGAGTGAATTGCTTTACTAAGTTTCATAGGCCTGTTGTTGAGTAAGTGTGTTGCTCCAGTGTTGGGCAAGGGTCTGCCACATCTTCGGCTTTAGATTTAGCTAGAATTCTGGCCTAAATACTTTCAGAAAGAGTCAGAATCCATACCCTCAGATTAGTAGTAGTGTGCACATCAGGTCCTACTATGTCCAATGCAGGATCTGAGTTCCTTCTTTGATCAACAGAGGCTTGGCTTCTCTTTATGATGCCATGACTTTATAAACCAAATTGTCTCTGTGACTTTTCTTTCCTGGAAATTCCTTGCTTCTGCTACAAGAAGTCACTGCTGATGGAGAGAAAGAAAAACCTTTGATTTTTTTTCTTCTACTTTACTGGACTCTCTTGAGAGATACAAGGAAAAAAGAGGGAGGTTGATCTTAAGAGGTAAATACTTCCAGTTTATCCACAAGAAAGAGTGGACAAATAAAGGTAATGGTGTAATTCATGTCCCTGCTTAATTTCATATAGTCACCCCAATTCTCCTTTGCATTAAAGTCTGAAGGCATTACTAAGTAGAACTGGTTCCCTAGAAATCTGAAGGGAACATACTCCTACACTTCATTATCTCTGGTACCTACCAATTCTAAAACTTAAATTAAGCAGAAAGGAAGGCCTCAAATGGTCAGGGACTCCCTGATCTCTCCCTTCTGATCCCTCACATTTAATACAATCTTTGATTATAGAAAAATGGTTTCGTGGAGTTTGTCCTCTAAAATTACACAAACTAATAAAAGATCAGTATCTATAGTGTGTTCATTGTACAATTTTTATGAAATCCTAAAAAAAAAAAAAAAATGATCCACTAAAAAAAGCTCTTTTTGTAGTGGAAAAAAATTGAAAATTTCAGGGAGGTCTTTCAATTGGGGAATAGTTAAACAAATTGTAGTATATAAGTGTGATGGAACATTGCTGTGATATAAGAAATGATTAACTGGATTATCTTAAAAACACATGGATACACTTGTATGAAATAATGAAGAGCCAAATGAGTAGAACCAAGATAAGATTGTATATAGTACAGCAAAATTATTTTAAGAACAATTTTGAGTGAATAGGTCATTTTGACTTTTAAATAGCCAAAAGAATTACAAAGGATATATTAAGGAAGAAGCTATCTGCATCCAGAGAAAGAACTGATAAATAAAAGTACATATAAAATGACTTTACATATATGCACACATATTTATATATGTATTTTACATACATACATATATAATGGTAACCTTCTCAAGGGTAAGGTAGGGTCAGGGTGGGAGGAAGGAGAGGAAAAAGAAAAAGAAAAACATTTATATGTTAATTTTATTATGTATATAAAAGTAAGAGCAAGTTGTACATAATAAATTTTCACTTTCATGTGCAATCATCTTTTATTTAATTATAAAGTGTTGTGGAAATGCTTGTTTTATTCCATAAATTAAAAATAAAATAAACAAATACAATTTAACTTATATAATTATTTGCTTTTTTTCTAGGTCTGTGATTTCACCAGTATAAGAAATTCTTATATTAGAAACTCTTTCCATAGATACAAACAAATAACTTATTTATAATGTAGAATCTTGGAGAGTTGCTTTAGCTACTTAGAGGTTAAGTAACTTATTAGTTTATGTCAAGGTATAACTTGAATTCAAGTCTCCCTAATTCCAAGATTATCTTTGATAGGCTACCCTTCTTGCAGATTTCAGAAGAGGTATGTTTTGTGGAGAGGATAAAATATTGAGTTTAGAGTCAAGAACAAGTGGGAATTTTACCCAAGAAACCTAATCTCTATGTGACCTTGAGCAAGTCACTTTGATGTAACCACTTGGCCCTGGAAATAATGATTTTGGAAATGTAGTCCTTGGGGATAATAAACTACAAATTCCAACTTGTCTTATCTTAGGAATGCTGCATCTCTACGTTTAAATTATATTGTCTTAGTTTACATTTTATGGTCAGGATGCTGGATCCAAAATACTGTTTGTCACTATCTTGTTTTAGTTTTATGGCCTGTAGTGAACTGTTTAATTTCACTATTCCCCAACTCTACCTCTAAGGCATAAATTAATGTATCAGTGACATACTGGAACTAATGAATAGCAATAGGGAAATGCCTAACCTCACCACTCCCCAATCCAACTTCTAAAATCAGTAACATGAAACACCTGTTTTTTTTCTCACTTTTTCTTATAAAAATACCTATTTGTCCCTTGCTTATTCACACAGCCCACTGTAAACAGCATTGTAATAATAATAGAGTCCACATCTGACACTCAACAACTTTATATTTGATATGATCTATGAGGAAAGGTGAGATGAGAATAAGAAAGCTAAGTCCAAGAATATGAAATTTTAGTAATATTCAAATTTTATTTTAGATATCTTTTCTTTGGAGCTCATAAAGAGAGGCTAACTAGCATAAGCATTCATGGCACATTCCTAGTAGGATGAAGGAAGTAGGTCTGCGTTCAGTTGTTGTGACTTCACCTAGCCAACAATCCCTATATGAAGTTAAAAGACTACGGGCATAATTGGGCCATCCCATATATGTACACCTAACTTTGCAAACACAAGAAGAAGAAATGTTCCACTCACTTTTTATATTTCAAAACATTAATTTTGATAAATACCATGAAGTTATGGTATAGACTAGTATGGACTAGACTTAAATGAGGGAGCTAGTTAATATAGAAGATAATATGCTGGTGGATATAATATGCTGGTGGACTTGTAATTAGAAATATCTAAGTTCACATTATACCTCTAGTTAAGTGATTCTAAATAAGTCCTTATTTCTCTAAGCCTCAGTTTTCTCATAAATAAAAAAATAAAAATAGCACTTACTATCGAGGATTTCAGTGAAGACCAAATAATAAAAATAGTGGAAAGACTAGATATCAGATAGGGTACAAATTGAATATGGGATCATCTGTTCATTTGTTTAATAGGCTTGGTCTCTCATTATGAATGAGGATCATAGAGATCATTTGGTGCAACTCCCACGTTTTTCCAAACAGAAACAGGGGCCCAGAGAGTCTAAGTTCCAGCTCATGCAAATAAGTTAGTAACAGAGCTGAGATTCAATCAAAGATCTTCTCACCATGTACCCTATCTGATATCCAGTCTTTCCACTACAGCATTACTGCCTCCTATAAATATTAGGGTGGTATGTTATCTCCCCACTGCACCTACTCTTTGAGAATAGAGGAATGGCAGCTTCCACTCAACAATGAACATTCTCACATGTGGTCATAACCCTTCATGTCCCAGTGACTCAAATCCTATATGTCATCATCCAAACCCTACCTGACATCCTCTATCACCTGATTCCTCATTCCAATTCCCCTCAACTTTCCCACCCCAAAGTTTCATCCTAACTCCACCCATTCCTTCTTCCTGAGGCTTTTGGAATGCCTATTCCATATACAACAAACTTCCTTCTATTCATTCCTTTTTCACTCCTCACTTCTACCATTCTTACTGGAACTTTGATTTCCCCTGATGACATAGCCTTCCTAGCCATGGTTTCCAATATTGTCTATACCTCTTCCCATTCTTCTTGAAAACTGGTCAAGTTGCGAGAGTTGAAATATTCCTTATCCACCACTGCCATTTCCTAGTTCCCCTTCTTCCACAATCACTCAATAATCTCTGTTCTTCAGGGTTTATACTTTTTATATATAACACAGTCCAAAACTGAATAGTTACAACAACTATTGCATCCTCCCCCTCCTCCTACCAGGTCACTGCCCTTTCTTTTTCAATGATTGTTGTTTTTGTTTTTGTTTTTTTTTTCCCTCTTCCTCAAATCTTGCCCTCTTACTAGGGAATTTTAACATCTACATTGATTCTCTCTCTCAAATACCTTAACCACCTAGTTTCTTAACCAATTCACCTTCACCTCCCATGAGCTGATCCTCCACCTCACCTAAGTCTTATACAAAGATGGTCATACTCTTAATTTTTCCATCAGTCATAAATGTACCACTTCCATGATCAAAAATTTTTAAAATTCTTTATCTGACTATAATACATTGGCTTTTAAACTCTGCCTTCTCATAACCCTACTTTGCATCTGCATTGTGACCTTCAATTATTTGACTCCTTCACTCTTTTCTAGGCCATCACCTCTGCAGGAGTTACCCCCTCCACTTCTCAATTTGATTTCTTGATGGACCAATTCAACTCTACACTATTTCCTCTCTTGAATCCCTAATCCTCTTATCATAGCCAAGCTTTAGCCTTAGATCATTCTTACCACTCATTGCCTTTACTCCTAGACATATATTGCTTAATGAAGCTAGAAAAAATCACATTTTAAAAAAATTATTGAGCTTACTGCACATTTATGTCACATAAACATAACTGAGCCTTCACTATTTCATGTTCCACAGTAGCTCTTCCAAACCTTTATATCCTCCTTCAAATCTCCCATGGATCCCTTCCCCCAACTATTTCAGCTACTTCATATTTTGCAGAAAAAAAAAAATCGAAGTCATTTTCTATGAACTCCTTCTCTGTTCTTTCTTATCTTCTATCACTCAAGTGTCTTCTATCACTTTCTCCTCCCTCACCCTTTTTCACATGATGAAGTAAATGGTCTTTGTTTTTATCAAGGCCTCTACTTATCTCATTTCACTTCATGTCCTCCAACAGACTGCCCCCTTTTAGCATTACTACTTTTTTTTTTTACTAATTTTCAATGCCTCCTACTTTCCTAGCTCATGTCCTGCTTCTTGGACACATATCTAAGGACATCTAAGTGAAGCAGTGACTAGAGTGCTAGACTTGAAATTAGGAAGACTAATCCTCCTGAGTTCAAATCTGGTTTAAAACACTTACTATCTGTGTAACTCTGGACAAATCATTTATTCCTATTTCCTCAGTTTCCCCCATCTGTAATTTGAGCTGGAGGAAAAAAAATGGCAAATCACTCCTATATCTTTACCAAGAAAACCCCAAACAAAGTCACAAAAAGTCAGATGTGACTGAAAAATGACCAAATAAAAAACATGTCTACATCTCCCTTATATTGAACAAACCCTCATTTGATCCTTCCATCCTGGCTCCCATCATCCAATATTTTTTTTCTTCTTTAAAGCTAAATTCCCCAAAAAGGCAGTTTATTGTCTCCATTTTCCCTCATCTTATTTTCCTTTTGACTTCTTACATGTTTGGACCATATCATCCCACCAAAACTGTTCTCTTCAAAGTTACTAATAATGATCTCTTGCCAAATCCAAAGGTCTTTCAGTTATCATTTTCCTTGACTATTCTGCTTAGACTTTGATGCAGTTGATTACTCTCTCTTCTCTCTTCCTTTATATTTTCTTCTCTTTAGGTTTTTGGGGCATCATTCTCGCCTAGTTTTCTTCCACCTTATCCAACTGCTCCTTCTCTATATCCTCTTTCAGAACACTTTTCTAATCATAGGTTTCCTCCAGGGGTCTGCCTGGGCTCTTCTCCCTCCTTACTACTTTATTTGGTGATCCCATCATTTACCATAAATTTAATTGGAAGTTTTATACTGATCACTCTCAAATATACCTTTCCTTCTCCATTCTCTTCTGACTTCCTGCATCGTCTCTCCAATTGCCTTCAGAAACCTCAAATTGGTTGCCAAATAAACAAGTTAAGCTTCCTAAGTCTAAAATGGAGTTCATTTCCCCCAATATCATTTCCACTCCTACCTTCCTTCTTACTCTATAGGGCAACATCGACTTTCCAGTCTCTCAGGTCCACAATCTAGGGATCATCCTAGATTCCTTAGTATCTTTCACTCTCCTTATTCCCTACATCCAAGCTGTTGCCAAGGTTTGTCATTTGTCATTCTCTCCTCTGACACTGCCACAATTCTAATGCAAGCCCTTATCACTCACTTTAGGTCTTAATTATTACAGTAGTTTACTGGTGGGTCTGCCTGCCTCAAAACTCTCCCTCTCCCTATTCCAATACATTCTTCATTCTCTACTTAGTGATTTTCCTAAAATGCAGATCTGATTTCTCTCTCTCTCTCTTTCTTTTTCTCTCTCTTTCTCTCTTTCTCTCTCTCCTCTCTCTCTTTCTCTCTCCTACTCTTCCAACATTCTTACTTTTCACTCTTCTCACTCCCCAGTAGGTGCTCTTTGATCTAGTGACACTGGTCTTCTGGCTGTTCAAGGAATAAGACACTCCATTCTTCTGCTCCAGACATTTTCTCTGGCTTTCTATCATACCTGGAACACTCCCTTTTCCACTCAAACTCCAGACCACCCTGGCTTCCTTTAAGTCTTGACTAAAATCCTATCTTATTTTATGGGTCTCAGTTTCCTTTTTTTTTTAATTATTTTTTATTTTTTTAAAGCTCTTTAATTTCAAAACATATGTATATATAGTTTTCAACATTCACCCTTGGAAAACCTTGTGTTCCAAATATTTTTCTCCTCCCTCCCCCTCATCCCTTCCCCTAGTATTCCAACGTATGTTAAACATGTTTAATTCTTCTCTACATATTTCCACAATTCTCATCCCACACAAGAAAAATCAGATCAAAAAGGAAAAAGGGAGAAAAAACAAAATGCAAGCAAACAACAATAGAAGTGAAAATACTATATTGGGATTCACACTCAGTCTATAAAGTCCTCTCTCTGGGTACAGATGGCTCACTCCATCACAAGACCATTGGAACTGACATGAATCACCTTGCTGTTGAAAAGAGCCATGTACATCAGAATTGATCACCACATAATCTTGTTGTTGCTGTGTACAATGTTCTCTTCATCCTACTCACTTCACTTAGCATCAGTTCATGTAAATCTCCCCAGGCCTTTCTAAAATCATTCTGCTGATCATTTCTTATGGAACAATAATATTCTGTAACATTCATATACCATAATTTATTCAGCCATTCCCCAACTGATGGGCATCCACTCAGTTTCCAGTTCCTTGTCATTACAAAAAGGGCTGTTACAGACATTTTTTTATGATCTCTGGGATATAAGTCCAGTAGAAACACTGCTGATCAAAGGGTATGCACAGTCTGATAGCCCTTTGAGCATAGTTTCACATTGCTCTCCAGAATGGTTGGATTGGATCAGTTCACAACTACACCAACAATATATTAATGTCTCAGTAAAATCCTACCTTCTATATAAAGTCTTCCCCAAATCCTCTTAATTGCAATGCCTTTCCCCTTTTAATTGTGTCCTGTTTAATCTATATATAGCTTGCTTTGATTATATTTGTTTGTAAATTTTCTCCACCATTATATTGTAAACTCTTTGAAGGCAGGGACTGTCTTTTGCCTCTTTTTGAATCCCCAGCACCTATGGCAATGCCTAACACATAATATGTGCTTAATAAATATTTATTGATTGATTAAATTGATTGACAATGGCAATTCCTTAAATGGAGATTTTTGCTTCCTTTCTGCTTCCAGGACAGTGATGATGATATAGACTAGAAGTGCTTTGAGACATTGTGGAAGGTGCATGATCCTTCTGTAGCCCGTTCTAGCCAGTGAAAGAAGAGACAATTACAGAGGCATTCAAAAAAGGCTGTCAGCCTCAGTTTCTCTTTTTCTCCTCGGTGACCTTGAGAGACCTTAGTGACTCTGTTCACAGTATCTTAGCATCCCAACATTTCAGAGTTTGGGTTTGTAGCTGGGGCGGCATTAGTGATCCAATAAGCTACTGACATTTGGGTGGAGCAATAATTGAGAAATGTACTGATGGTAAAACAATGCATGTAAACTTGGTAGAACAAAAGCTATCTGGAAATTCAGCTAGTATAAATGAGGTATGAGAATCATGGTTCATAGTTTGAAAAAATTCAGAGATTCCTTTCAAGTCACAAATGAGTTCATTTACACTACAGCTGATAAGCTAGTTTCTAAAGGAAGTCTAACAAATTAGAAATGGGTTCAGGAGAATTTTATACACTGAAAATTTGGAGCTTAGCTAGCAGGCTAATGCCTTCAAGGTTGTAAATTTGTAAAAGAAAGATAAGAAGGAGCCAGGATGTCTTTTCATCCAGGTAAGGAGACAGGATGTCTTTTAGCAAGGTATTGTGAATCAGACAGGATGTGTTTCTTGCCAAGGACAAATAAGGAGCAGTAGATAAGAAGTTTTATTGCTCCACATTCCTTAGTTAGATATGCAGTTTTGAACAGACCTTCAGTTCTGACCCAGCTTAAGCTTATTCTTAGGGCATATAAGTGGAGAGTGGAGAGTACTGGAATTAGAGACTCATTTTACTAGTTCAAATCTGACTTCAAAAAGTAGCTGTATGACTCTGGGCAATTCATCTAACTCTGCCTCAGTTTTCTCATTTGTAAAATGAGCTGGAGAATGAATGAATGGCAAATCATTCCAGTATCATTGCCAAAAAAAGTCCAATTGGGACTATCACAAAGAGTCTGATGGGACTGAAAAAATAAAAAAAAAAAAAAAAATTAAAAATATACTACTGAATAACAAAAAAGAGCCTACCCTCCCCAGAGAATATTAAAGTGGTGTAGATGAGAATATGTCTTCAAAGTTTTTATTTCCCTTTGTAATTTTTTTTTTCTCTTTGTAAAAGCTATCTGATGAGAAGTGGTTAAGTGGAATTGGAGCACTAGATAGTGGCACTAAACCAAGGGAGATGAAGGTGGGACCATGTTAGCCAGGACCTTAAAACTCTGAGGGGCTCAAAGAGTTGTCAGAATAGACATACGATTAGGAATAGTAATCCCATGAAGGCTGTGGAAGCTTGTTGCTACAAAGAATGTGTAGCAGCCTAACTCTGGAAGAATGAGCCAGAATATATTTGCTACAAATGTAAATGTGAATTTAAATCCTTTCAATTCAATCCTTCTCTGAATATTTGTCCAATATGTGTTTGGAAGGAAAGGTATGTGTGCATAGAGGTGGAAGGAAATGAGAGGGGAGAACATAGAGGGATAGTAAAAGAATAGAGTTTAAGTCTTCAGAAGAAGGAAAAAGATACAGAAGGTAAGGAAACAAATTGGCAATTTGCTGAACTGTTCTTCCTTTCTCCCATATCCTATGACATTATGCAAAATGTCATACTAATCCTGGGAAGCCTCTACACTAGAAATCCCAACATGCTTTAAACTTCTAACATTGTGGATTAAATGTCATAAGCCTTTAAATATACAGATCATTATACTGTAGTCTCTTTTGAAGTGCAATAGCTGCATTTCCCTGATTTAATAATAAATTCTAATAAGGAAAACCATGAAGTATCTGAGATGGACTGAAAATCCAGGAGAGATATCAATGTGTCAGCCAATCCCCTTAAAATGTCATTGGTCCTTAGTAGCACATCATGAATTTTTATATTTTAATGATATGATAGCATGATAACTGCATAGACTATGACAGCAGCCACTAATGAATGAATATATGACATACACTTGCTTAAAATTTTTGCTGCTACATGTAGATTTGATAAAGATTTGGACAGAGTTCATACAATGAGATTCTGACAGGCTCATAAACATTCCAATGGATAATATGATTCCCACAGAAAACAAGGGTAAGTCCTTCTTCTCTGAACACTGATGCAAGTAGACCTCTTATCACCTAGGGGACTTGTGACCTCAAGATCAGAATTGGTGAGAATGCTGTCAAATATATTAATGTATTAGCATCCATTTTTCCTTTTAAGTAGCCATGTTGGTACAAAATAAATGTTCAGCTTTTAAACAGCTTGATTTCTCCCAGTGGCTTTCAAGATTGCAAACCCTGAATTTTATGGTACTCCACAAAAACAAAAGTTAGTGCTTTATTTACTTTAAAGATATTATCTGTCCTCTTCTTCACTAAGAGAATGGATTAAATAATTTTCACTCAGAAGAAAACTTACTAATCTTGGTAAGATATACAGAGAGAGTCAAAACTCATGAAAATAAAACCAAAACAATGTGGGTTTTTTTTATATCTTTGGTTAAATTAACTGGTTCATTTCTTTAGAACCCTTGTTTAAATAATTCTCTTTGCTTTATTTTTAACATCAAACTCTTTTAAGGAAAGGATGATTCCTGAGGGTTTTGAAGCCCTGGATCAGTTTCATTAACAATTTTTGATGTCCATGAGTAAGTTGCCATAACTGCCATGCTCTTTCAGTGGTGGGCACAGTTAGCGATGGAATCACCTGACGTTTCTTGGGTCTTCTTCTTCATTTGAAGGGTCTGTTCTGTCTCTCTCCGATGGACAAGGAGAATACGGCTTGTTGGCACCCATCTGATTCCTTCTCCATCTGTGGAGATATAAGCAAATCCTCTCCCCCAAGCAGTCAACGTATCTGGTCCCTTCTATTCACCACTTTCTGGGTCTCTCCACATCATCTGGCGATTATCTAAAGTTAGTGGAGCTGCTCGTACTGGACACTGCCCTTCCAGTTATATACCTGTCTGCCGGAGCAATACATCTTTGTCAAAAATCAAGAAGTTAATTGTATAAAGAGCTAAATTTAGAAGTTCTCTAGGGTTACCTGTAGCTCCCCCTTTCTTTTGTTTTTGGAGGAGTATTTTAATGTTTGTTTCTCCTCTCTACTATTGCCTGTTCTTGAAGATTAAAGGGTATGCCAATGGTGTGTAAAATCTTATACTGTGCAGAAGAGTGTGCAAATGTTTAGAAGTATATGCAGGTCCATTATCTGTTTTTAAAGCTTGTGACACACCCATAATTGCAAATGCTTGAATAAGAAATTCAGTGACCACTCAAACTGTCTCTTTTGCTGCTGGTATTGCAAAAATAAATCCTGAAAAGGTGTCTACTACAACATGGATAAAAGACAGATAACCAAAAGATTTATAATGGTTCACATCCATTTGCCAAATTTCATTGGGTTTCAAACCACAAGGGTTCTTTACTGGAGGGAGCATAGGAGCGTGGAAAGGAAGGCAAGCTGTACAGGCTTTTACTATGCTCCTAATTTCTGCTTTTGTTATCCCAAACAGCAGATGCAAAGCTCGAGCAGCCTGATGATATTTAGAATGAGATTCTTGGGCTGCCTGAAATAAAAGAGTATTGGCTAACATGGTTAGAAGGCTGTCTGCCTTGGAATTACCATCAAAAACAGGACCGGAAAGTCCACTATGAGAGTGGACATGCAAGATATAAATCTTACCTGGATGTTTTCTCACTTGCTCTTGAAGTTCCTTAAAGCACTGATATATATTAGAAGCTACAATTTTTATTTGGGCTATGGTAATTCTTTATACCACATCTACTGAATAAGTCAAATCACATACTATATTTATATCTCCTGGATAATAAGTAAGAGCTAGAATGATTGCATAAAATTCAGTCTGCTGAGTGGACTGAAAAGGAGTTCTGACTACTTTCTTTATAGTTAAGTCATGAGAGTATACAGCACAAATATTATGTTTGGATGCATCTGTAAAGATAGTTGGTCCTTTAAGAGGAACTTTAGAAAACTTTTCTTATCTTCTCTTTTCTTGACCTGAAGAGTCAAAATGTTCAATCACAGGATACATTTCTATTCTCAAATCATCTGTATTCTGCCCTTCCTCTTTTGCTTTAAGTAATGCCTTTTGTGATCGGGTCATGGAAGGGGATGACTTCTTGGGGGGTGAGGGTGCTGGTGATATCACTGCCCCTCCCACTAATTTTTCTTTCTCCACCCAGGAAGGTGAAGTTGATGGGGGAGGGTCAACAGCATGCTCAAGTGTAGGCAGAGTTGAAGCTGGACTGTGAGAGTGAGAATGAGTATGCCCTTCAAGTTCACTTAACTTCCTATGCCCTCTGGCAATATTTCCATTAACCTCTTGTTTCTCTTTCTCCTCACACTTCCTCATCTGGCTGTTCTTAAAATTTTTCTTTTTTCTATAACTTGCGGGATTCTTTAAGGCCAATTGTATTTAGTTGTACAAATAGAATGTTTCCTTAGAAAATGATTCAGGACCTTTATCATTGTAGTATTCACATAGTTGATCTCATACTAGTTTCCAATTATCTGCCTCTATTTCTTCTTCCTTGAAGAACCAAGGGGACATGCATTCTAATGTATCCACGAATTCATCAATCTTCTCCCAAGTTATAATCAAACCTTGTCTCTTTATTAGTCTGAGTACATTTCCTGTAGATAGATCTCCCTCTGGGTGAGGTTGGGAATGAGGTTGGGATTGGGCATGGGGGAGAATCTCTTCCTAATATCTGTTCCATTTCAGCTAGAAAATGAGTCACTAGTTTAGCTCTTAACAAAGTAAGTTTCCTGTTTGTCTATTAAAATATTTACCCTATTTCCTGGTCACAGGGTTCAGTGAAATTAGGGTCCTTGGTCCTAACTGGGCACCAAAATCTCAAGTCCAGGCTAGCTCCCTGGAAGTCTCAGGATTAGCCAGAATCAGGATAAATTAAAGTCCTTGGTTTTTAGGGGGAGAAGTGAAGAAGACAGACAAACTGCCACAAGACTTGCCACCATCTTCTCTCTTCCTCATTCTACCGCAAAGTAAGTTTTCACCCCTCTCACCCCACCCTCTAATCCTTGCCTACAATTATCTTATCAAACATTGAGCCATGACTAATGGTGAAAAGAGCCATTTTTCCAAACATATGCTAATAGAGTCATTGTCTCATATTGAATTGATAATTAGCCTTAAGTGCTCGGTTGTCTGATTTAAGTACACCTTTTCATAGTTTCAGTCCTTTACAATACTCCACTTATTTTATCTCTGCACTAGGAATTATTAACTTTGCACTAATGCACATAGTCTAGAATGTTATCTGTCCTAGAACCTGAATTCTAATAAGAGTATTTTCATAGTTGTTATTTTTGTTCTGTCCTTTCAGTCATGTTCAACTCTTCATGACTCTATTGAGATTTTCTTGACAAAGACAATACTGATTTGCCATTTTCTCAATTTCAGAAAACTGGGACAAGTAAGGGTAAGTGACTTGCCCAGGGTCACACAGCTAGGAAATACTTGAGGACAGATTTGTACTCAAGATGAGTCTCTCATCATATAGAGAGGGTAATCTATATACTATGCCATGTAGCTTCCAATATTTTGGATTTTTCCCAAAGATTTTAGTCATGTCTTGGATATAAGGAATAAAAATGCATTAATCACAATATTAGTCAAATATGGGATAGTTATTCATTTCTTATAAACAAAATAAATGCCAAAAATAAAACAAAATAATCTAGCTCTTTACAATGTGCATTGATCAGAACTTTAAATAAGATTCATTACCAACTTATAACTACTATTATACCATCTTAGAGGATGATACTTTAATCTCCTCAGAAGTGGGTGGAACCAAGATGTCAGAGAGAACACACATGTTTTTCTGAGCTCTCCTCTACCCTCAAACTATTTTACAAAACTCAGCCTCTAAATGAGAACTTCACTGTCAGAACCCATGAATATTAGGAGTACCACACATTACCAACAGAAGATAATCTCAAAACACATCAGAAAAGGTCTGTTTGTGCTAGCACATGGGAACAGAATGGGACTAGGCCAGGTGCAGACACAGGCAAATAGGCAGTGAGAGCACAAAGAACAGTTCATGCTGAGCAGACCTAAGTGGGGCAGGGTGTGATCTCCACAGAAAATCTTCAGGGAGAAATCTACCACAGTGTCAGCTACTCTGCCCTAACAGCAAGTCAGTGGATCAGCAGAGAAGCTATAATAATAGAGGGTAAAAACTATAACCCCAAACCACTAGAGTCTCTCAGGACCTGGCCATATCCATCCAACACTGGGAGGGACTAAACACTATGTCAGCACACAATCACTAATTCCAGTGCAGCCACTTCTGTCCTACTGCTATTTAACTATTACTGTCTACTTGTCTGTGGAGGAAGCTGGAAATACCTCACTACCCTATAAGCAGACTGCAGTGCTTTATTTAGGTTTTTTTTTTTTTTTTTGAGTAAAAAGGCAAAGGGGGCTGTAACTATAGATAGCTCCTGTAATGCACTCTTCTCTAAAATATAATCATTTTCTGGAAGCAGATTTCTTGTGGGGCTTCTGGAGGCAGCTTTATTTTCAATTCAGTGTAATAATGACCTCAAATGCAGCCAGCTGTTAAAGTCCAGGTCCTTTATTGTCTCCTTTAAAATAGCCCAGTTATCTTTTTTAAAGGCCTAGCTCACTCTCCTTGGTTCCAAGAGCTTTTGCCACTACTCCTTTGACTCTGACAGCTTCAGCCTCTAGCTCTCTCTGAATCCAAAGCCTCCAGCCAGCACAAATGGAATGTTGGAATGAATCTGTCTTGCCTCCAAGAGTGGGCTCCTCCTCTTATGGGCTCCTCCTCTAGTGGGCTTGTCCTTCTGACTTGTGAATCTCCTGGGCTGAATCCTGACTTGTGAATCTCCAAAAAGTCTCTAGTGAGCTTGTGGGAGCTCCTCCTTATATATCCTTTCTTAAAGGTGTGAACTCTAATGTGTGAAGCAATGTGTGAACTCTCTCAAAGGTGTGAACCAAGTACCTAAGAATTGTTTCTAATATTTCCAATGATTTAGCACCTTGTTTCAAGCTCTGGCCCATAACAAGCTTCTATACTAAAAGAGAGCAGATTTCAAATCTTGAGGAAACTAAAAACAGTCTGTCTCTAAATGAAAACCCAAAGGCAGTTATGATCTGATCCCCACCACAAAAGGTTCTGAGAGAAAAAATTAAAAAGCATCTTAAAAGAGAGCTAGAAGAAAAATGGGGAAAGGAAAGGGAAGTTTTAAAAGATGGTCTGGAAAAGGCATATAACTCATTAAAAGATAAAGTAGAAAAAGAAAACAAATCCCTGTAAAAACAGAATTTGTGAATTGGAAAAAGAAAATAACTCCTTAAAAAACAAAACTGGTGAAATGGAAAAAAATTCCATAGAAAAAATAAATCATTTGAAAACTCAATTGGACAATTATAAAAAGAAACAAAAAAGTAAATGAAGAAAATAATTGAATAAAAATCAGAATTGAATAAATGGAAATTAATAACTTGAGGAGACACCAAGAATCAGTCAAGCAAAACCAAAAAAATAAAAAAATAAAAAATAGAAAAAGTGTTAAATACCTACTTGGGAAAACAACAAACCTGGAAAATAGATCTAGGAGAGATAATCTAAGGAATATTGAACTCCATGAAAATCATGACGAAAAAAAAAGCCTAGACACTATTTTTCAGGAAATCATCAAAGATATCTGATCAGATGTCAGAGAATCAGAAGGTAAAATAGACATTGAAAGAATTCATCAATCACCTACTGAAAGAAATCCCAAAATTAAAACTGCAAGAAATACTGTGGCTAAATTCCAGACCCCCCCCCCAAATATATATATATATATATATAATATATATATATACTACAAGCAGCCAGAAAAAAACAATTCAAATACCAAGGAGCTACAATAGGGATTACTCAGGATCTAGCAGGATCCAGATTAAAAGATCAAAGGGCCCAGAATCTGATATTCTGAAGGGCAAAGGAACTTGGTATGCAGTCAAGAATAACTTACCCAGCCAAACTGAGCAATTTTCTTCCAGGGAAGAAGATGAACATTCAATGAAACAGGTGAATTCCATTTATTTCTGATGAAAAAAACAGAGCTAAACAAAAAGTTTGACCTCCAAACATAGGACACAAGAGAAGCATAAAAAGGTAAAAAGAACTCTTGAGACCTATATTTCTATTATGGGTAGACATAAAGTGTATGTATAATTTGGTTTTATTGTTATAATATAAAAAAGGATCTAAAGGTAGAAAGTAAATAGTACCAAAAAAAAAAAAAGGGGGGGGGGGGGAGTGGAGATAATACATCTCACAAAGTGGCAAAGGAAACTTATTTTATCTCAGGGAAAGAAAGGAGGGGGATGAACACTGTATGAATCTTACTGTCATAAGAATTGGCTAAAAAAGAAAATATTAGACATATTTGGTTTACAAAAAAACTTCTCCCATCTCACTGTAAAGTGGGAGGGGAAAAGAGAATGAAAGGGGTAGGCTAAATAGAAGGTAATACAGAAATTGTAAGGGAAAGATTTAAGAAAAGGGGAGGGACCCTAAGGGGGAGGAAGGGATTCTAAATCGGGAAGGCTGCGTGAGGCAAGTGGTGCTCCTAAGTTAAATACTGGGGAAGGGATTAAGGGGGAAAGGAAAGAGAAAAGCATGATCTGGGGATAACAAGATGGCAGGAAATACAGAATTAGTAGTTTTAACCATAAATGTGAATTGGATAAACTCCCCTATAAAGTAGAGGCAGATCACAGACTGCATTAAAAGCCAAAATCCTACAATATGTTGTTTACAGGAAACACACTTGAAGCAGGGCGCTACATACAGAGTAAAGGTAAAAGGCTGGAGCATAATCTACTATGCTTCAGGTGAAGTCAAAAAAGCAGGGATCTAATTAAAATAGATAAGGAAGGGCAGTATATCTTGCTAAAGGATAGCATAGATAATGAAGCAATATCAATATTAACATATATGCACCAAGTGGTATAGCATCTAAATTCCTAAAGGAGAAGTTAAGAGAACTGCAAGAATAAATAGACAGCAAAACTATAATAGTGGGAGATCTCAACCTTGCACACTCAGAACTAATAAATCAAACCACAAAATAAACAAGAAAGAAGTTAAAGAGGTAAATAGAACACCAGAAAAGTTAGCTATGATAGATCTCTGGAGAAAATGAAATGGAGACAGAAAGGAATACACTTTCTTCTTGGCAGTTCATGGAACCTATACAAAAATTGACCATATATATACAGACCTCAAACTCAAATGAATTGGCAGAAATAGTAAATGCATCCTTTTCAGACCACAATGCAATAAAAATTACATTCAATAAAAAACCAGGGGAAAATGGACCAAAAGTAATTGGAAACTAAATTAATCTCATTATAAAGAATGAATGCATGAAACAGCAAATCATAGAAACAATTAATAATTTCACCTAAGACAATGACAATAATGAGATGACATACCAAAATATGTGGGATGTAGCCAAAGCAGTAATAAGGGGAAATTTTATATCTCTAGAGACCTACTTGCATAAAGTAGAAAAAGAGAAAAATCAATGAATTTGGATTCCAACTAAAAAAGCTATAAAAAGAGCAAATTAAAACCCCCCAATCAGACACTATTGAAATTCTAAAAATAAAAAGAGATTAATAAAATTGAAAGTAAAAAACTATGAATTAGTAAATAAAACTAAAAAATGGTTCTATTAAAAAACCAACAAAATAGATAAACCCTTGGTAAATTTGATTAGAAAAAGGAAAGAGGAAAATCAAATTAATAGTCTTAAAACTGAAAAGGGAAAACTCTCCACTAATGAAGAGGAAATTAGAGCAATAATTAGAAGCTACTTTGCCCAACTTTATGCCAATAAATTTGATAACCTAAGTGAAATGGAGGACTACCTTCAAAAATATAGGCTCCCCAGATTATCAGAGGAGGAAGTAAATTGCTCAAATACTCCCATTTTAGAAAAGGAAATAGAAAAAACTATTAATCAACTCCCTAAGAAAAAATCCCCAAGACCAGATGGATTTACATGTGAATTCTACCAAACATTTAAAGAACAATTAACTCCAGTGCTATATAAAGTATCTGAAAAATTAGAGAATAAAGGATTCCTACCAAATTCCTTTTATGATACAGACATGTTACTGATACCTAAACCAAGTACAATGAAGACAGAGAAAGAAAATTATAAACCAATCTCCTTAATGAACATTGATGCAAAAATATTAAATAAAATACTAGCAAAATGATTATAAAAGATCATCCCCAGGATAATACAACATGACCAAGTATGATTTATACCAGGAATGCAGGACGGGTTCAATATTAGGAAAACTATTGACATAACTGACTATGTCAATAACCAAATTAACAAAAACCATAAGATCATCACAATTGATGCAGAAAAAGCATTTGATAAAATCCACCATCCATTTCTATGAAAAACACTTGAGAATATAGGAATAATTGGACTTTTCTTTAAAACAGTCACTAGCATCTATTTAAAACCATCAGTAAGCAACATATGTAATTGTGATAAACTGGAACTATTCCCAATAAAATCAGGGGTGAAACAAGGTTGTCCACTATCACCATTATTATTCAATATGGTATTAGAAATGCTAGCTTCAGCAATAAGAGATGAAAAATAGATGAAAGGAATAAGAGTAGATAATGAGGATATCAAATTGAGGATATCAAATTATCACTTTTTGCAGATGATATTCCACTTAGACAACACCAGAGATTCTACTCAAAAGCTATTAGAAATAATCCACAACTTTAGCAAAGTTGCGGGATACAAAATAAATCTACATAAATCCTCAGCATTTTCATACATCACTAACAAAATCCAACAGCAAGAGACACAAACACAAATTCCATTTAAAATAAAGGGTGATAGTATAAAATATTTGGGAATCTATCTGCCAAAGGAAAGTCAAGAACTATACGAGCAAAACTATAAAACACTTTCCACACAAATAAAGTCAGATCTAAACAATTGGAAAAATATTAAGTGCTCCTGGATATATCGAGTGAATATAATAAAGATGATGATACTATCTAAACTAATCTATTTATTTAATTCTATGCCAATCAGACTCCCAAGAAACTATTTTAATGACCTAGAAAAAATAACAACAAAATTCATCTGGAAGGAAAAAGGTCAAGAATTACTTTCTTTTTTTATTAATTCCTTTTTTTTTTTTATAATAACTTTTTATTGACAGAATTCATGCCAGGGTAATTTTTTACAACGTTATCCCTTGCACTCACTTCTGTTCTGACTTTTTTCCCCTCTCTCTGTCCATGACCTCCCCTAGATGGCAAGCAGTCCTATATATGTTAAGTATGTTGCAGTATATCCTAGAAACAATATATGTGTGCAGAACTGAACAGATCTCTTGTTGTACAGAGAGAATTGGATTCATAAGGTAGAAATAACCCAAGAAGAAAAACAACAATACAAACAGTTTGCATTCATTTCCCAGTGTTCTTTCTTTGAGTATAGCTGCGTCTGTCCATCCTTGATCAACTGAAACTGAGTTAGGTCTCTGTTAAAGAAATCCGAGTCTTCCGGATAAGATGGCGGAGAGGAGGCTCACAGCTGCATAAGCTCCACGCTTTCTCTCACTATCCACTTCATTACAAGCCTCTGAATCAATGCTTGACTGAAAAAAAACCCACATATAGTTACCAAGAGAAGCCATCCTTGAGATTCGCCAAGAAAGGTCTGTCTTTACTGGAGGGCTGGGACGGTTTTAGATCGGGCGCAGGCGGTGGGCAGCGGCAGTGAGAGCACAGGAGCAGACTGGAGAGGGGGTGGGGAGTGATCGCAGCCGTCTCTGCGGGGAGAGCTTCGCTACAGGTTTGGATACTTTGCTCCGGCAGCAAGTCAGCAGCCCAGCAGAGAAGCTAAAAACACCGGGGCTGAAGAATACAACCCCAAACAGCTGGAGTCTCTCGGGACCTGGCCACCCCCCCCTTCCCCCCCCCCACAGTGACTCAGCACGCTCTGGGATCTCAGAGCCCACGCGCACACAGTCCTGCTAGTGCCTCGCTGCTGCCTCCTGCAGTCTGTAGAGGAAGCTCGATAACATACCCAACCCCTCCCCCAAAGAAAGACTCCAGTTTTTTCTGTTTTTCTTTGCTAGTTTGTCTCTGATTAATAGACAGAATGAGCAAGAAGCTGAAGAGGACTTTAACCCTTGACAGCTTCTACACAGATAGAGAGCAGACTCTAAATTCTGAGGAGACTAAAAACAGGCAGTCCCCAGGTGAATTCCCAAAGGAGGAGATCATCTGTTCCTCAGTACAGATGAACCTCATAGAAGTGATTAAAAAGGCTCTCACAAGGGAGCTAGAAGAAAAATGGGGAAAGCAGAGTGAGGCTTGGCAAAAGGAGAGGGAAGCTTGTGAAAAGGAGAGGGAGGCTTGCCAAAAGGAGAGGGAGGCTTGGGAAAAGAGCCTGGGGAAAGTTAAAGACAGAGTGGATAAAGAAGTAAAATCCTTGAAAAATGGGATTAGTGAACTGGAAACAGAAAACAGCTCTCTAAAAAACAAAATTGGCGAAATGGAAAAAAATTCCACAGAACAAAAGAACTCAATTGGACAATTAGAAAAAGATCTTTAAAAAGTGAGTGAAGAAAATACTTC
This sequence comes from Antechinus flavipes, assembly GCF_016432865.1. NCBI lineage: Eukaryota > Metazoa > Chordata > Mammalia > Dasyuromorphia > Dasyuridae > Antechinus > Antechinus flavipes. The sequence goes on along the minus strand of NC_067400.1, from coordinate 194,180,712 downwards.
ACTGAAAATCAGACTTGAACAAGTGGAATTGAATGACTCGAGGAGACAAGAAGAATCAGTCAAGCAAATCCAAAAAAATCAAACAATGGAGAAAAATGTGAAATACCTTCTGGGAAAGACAACAGACCTGGAAAACAGATCCAGGAGAGACAATCTGAGAATCATTGGACTTCCAGAAAAACATGATGAAAAAAAGAGCCTGGACACTATTTTCCAGGAAATTATCAAAGAGAACTGCCCAGAAGTCATAGGAACAGAGGAAAAAATAAACATTGAAAGGATTCATCGATCACCCACTGAAAGGGATCCTAAAATCAAAAAACCAAGGAATATAGTGGCCAAATGCCAGAACCCTCAGATGAAGGAAAAAATATTGCAAGCGGCTAGAAAAACCCAATTCAAGTATCAAGGAGCCACAATAAGGATCACCCAGGATCTGGCAGCATCCACATTAAAAGATCGAAGGGCCTGGAATATGATATTCCGAAAGGCTAAGGAACTTGGTATGCAACCAAAAATAACTTACCCAGCGAGAATGAGCATCTTCTTCCAGGGAAGAAGATGGACATTCAACGAAGTAAGCGAATTTCATCTATTTCTGATGAAAAAACCAGAACTTAACAAAAAGTTTGATCTACAAATATAGAACTCAAGAGAAATCAAAAAGGTAAAAATTAATCTTGGGAACTATATTTTGACTATATAGATGTATAAAGAATACATGTATACCTTGTTCTAGAAATTGATGTGGAAAGGACATTGTATCAGAAAAAGGGTAAAGTGGGGGTAGTACATCTCATGAAGACGCATAGGAAACCTATTATATCTGAGAGAAAGAATGGAGGGGGATGAATATAGTGGGTATCTTACTGCCTTCAGAATTGGCTTTAAGTGAAAAATCTTAAGACATATTCAATCTATGGTGAAACTTCTCCCACCTCATTGAAAAGTGAGAAGGGAAAAGTGAAAAGGGAAGGAATAAGCTAAGAGGAAGGGAATACGGGAACTGGGAGGGAAAGGGGTAAGATAGGGGGAGGAACTCTAAGGCGGGGGAGGGATACTAAAAAGGGAGGGCTGTGAGAAGCAAGTAGTGCTCACAAGCTTAATACTGGGAGGGGGGGAAAGGGGAAAGAAGGGAGAAAAGCATAAACCGGGGTTAACAAGATGGCAAGTAATACAGAATTAGTCATTCTAACCATAAATGTGAACGGGGTAAACTCCCCCATAAAGAGGAAGAGGTTAGCAGAATGGATTAAAAGCCAGAATCCTACAATATGTTGTTTACAGGAAACACACCTAAAGCGGGGAGATACATGCAAGTTAAAGGTAAAAGATTGGAGCAAAATCTACTATGCTTCAGGTGAAGTCAAAAAAGCAGGGGTAGCCATCCTGATCTCAGATCAACCTAAAACAAAAATTGACCTAATTAAAAGAGATAAGGAAGGACACTATATCTTGCTAAAGGGTAGCATGGATAATGAAGCACTATCTATATTAAACATATATGCACCAAGTGGGGTAGCATCTAAATTCTTAAAAGAGAAACTAAGAGAGCTGCAAGAAGAAATACACAGTAAAACTATAATAGTGGGAGATCTTAACCTTGCACTCTCAGAATTAGATAAATCAAACCGCAAAATAAATAAGAAAGAAGTCAAAGAGGTAAATAGAATACTAGAAAAGTTAGATATGATAGATCTCTGGAGAAAATGTAATGGAGACAGAAAGGAATACACTTTCTTTTCAGCAGTTTATGGAACCTATACAAAAATTGACCATATATTAGGACATAAAAACCTCAAACTTAAATGCAGTAAGGCAGAAATAGTAAATGCATCCTTTTCAGACCACGATGCAATGAAAATTACATTCAACAAAAAACCAGGGGAAAGTAGACCAAAAAATAATTGGAAACTAAATAATCTCATACTAAAGAATGATTGGGTGAAACAGCAAATCATAGACATAATTAATAACTTCACCCAAGAAAACGATAATAATGAAACATCATACCAAAATGTATGGGATGCAGCCAAAGCGGTAATAAGGGGAAATTTCATATCACTAGAGGCCTATTTGTATAAAATAGAGAAAGAGAAGGTCAATGAATTGGGTTTGCAATTAAAAATGCTAGAAAAGGAACAAATTAAAAACCCCCAGTCAAACACTAAACTTGAAATTCTAAAAATAAAA